>NC_059384.1:25283582-25583582 GCF_019703515.2 Myxocyprinus asiaticus
TGTGATTGGCAGAAGGAGGAATAGTAAGCCCAGGTGGAGTTGTAGGAAGTGAGTGTGGACCAGGCAAGTCCTTTCTGCATGAGAGCTGTAGCGGAATTTAAATGGGGTAGTAAGGAGGTCTGAGAGGGGAAGGCAGGGAATGTATTTTTCATTGAAAAACCCAGGAATGTGTCTGGCTGAGATAATGAAGTTGCAGGAAATGCTCTGCCATTTCAGACGTCTCATAAGGAAGACGTATATATATATATATATATATATATATATATATATATATATATATATATATATATATATATATATAGGAGGACCAGCCTTAATTGATTATAGTTACGACTGCGGAATTGTCGCAAAACTACGATGCATTTGCATGTCCAAAGGGAACCCCATATAACATGTCCCATGATGATGGGATACATTTCAAAGAGAGCGGAATAGAGAGCGTAGGAAGCTATTGAAAAATGTATCTGGCCATTTCCCTGTGAACCATGATCCTAGAAAATATCCCCCGAATACTTCGGAGGCAGCCGCGTCCGTTAAAAAGGGACATGTCGTCTGGAGATTCTGTTTTTATTGTGTGTTTGAAAAGGAAATGCCATTCCAGTGATTTAATAGCTGTGACCAGAAGAGGAGGTCCGAGCGACAGCCGTCATCGATTGATATGATGTAGGAGAGGTTGTCAACGGAATGGGCTAGTGTGAGGAGGCGGGAAACTAAGGAGTGGCCTTGAGGAATGATGCGTATGGCAAAATTGAGGTGGCCTAATAGGGACAGGGGATCTCGTGATGACACCCAAACTGACCTTTTTTTTTTTTCTACACTTGATAGGGGAACACCCAACTTGTGAAAAAGCTTGATAGAACGTCTAAAAAGGGGTGGGGCAGTGGGGTGATCGATGAGCAGGAAATCGTTGAGCAGGTGTAGTACGAAGGGGAGCTTAATGTGATTGAGAAGGATCCAGTGTAGGCCTTTCGATAGAGATTTACCATGTGAGGGCTACTTCTGCACCCGAAAGTGAGTCAGACAGCAAAGTAAAATTTTGGCTGCCATGGAAATTAAGAGGGGACAGTCGGCGGGGTGAATGGGCATGACTTTGAAAGCGCCTTATGATATATATATATATATATATATATATATATATATATTTTTTTTTTTTTTTGCCCATAACACCAGCAGACCATGCATGGTCCATGACATGCAGCTCCAGTGGACTGAATTTCGGTATCTGCTGCGAGAACACCCATCCGGCACTGTGATGTCCAGAGGTACGAATCCTACTGCCTGCTGCTGATGAGAGCTGCCCTGAATGTGTGTGTGTGTATATATATATATATATATATATATATACATACACACACACACACACACACACACACACACACACACACACACACACACACACACACACACACACACATATACGTACAATGAGTGGAGCATAACGAAAACATTGAAAACTTTAAAATAAATAAGGCATTTGGCAACATAGTTGAAGTAATACCAAAAGCATTTGGAGGGAGCTATGATGTACCAGCCAGAACAGAAATTAACAGTAGCAAGATGAAATTAGTGAGCTTGAATCGGCACAGGTTTTATCCAATGATTGCAAAACCTACTTGCTATTAAATGTAATGTCCCCGACCACGTGCATTAAAAGTGAACAGCATCATACTGAAATGCATTCATACTTAACTTAAAGTAATGTAGTTAGGCTGACATGACTGTTAAACTCATGAGCTTGAAATTTCGAACATTGATGAAGCCCCAATGCTTGAAGATCCCCATAGATTGAAACATGGTCTGAACAGAGATGAAAGTTAATTATTTATGAAGACATACGATACAAATTACTGCACTTAATAATGACTAAATGAGTAATAAAACATAAATATGCCGTGAAAAAGGAATTACCCCCTGTATGACCTGATCATATAGGCAATATGCATTGCGCTGGTAACGAAATTACAAGAGAATGCAGTGTGGAGCCTACCGCTAGGTGTCAGAGGCGTGCCACAACAGTGGTGCTTCCGATGAGAACGTGGAAGTATGCATAGAGTAAGGAAACACTGCATTTTCCGAAGCGGCATTAATGCGCCCTTGAAGGCGCTTGGGTAGGGAACCCCGCTCGAAATGTTGAACCGAATGAAATAAGTTAATTAATTCACTTAGGACCCTTACACAAGACTTTGGTGAAGACTATATTAAACTGTGATGTCATGCTCCCTCGGAGTGCCCACATCATGAGCTCTGTCTTTTCTAGTGAGAAGGGCATAGGGATGATACCTTGTATTGGAAAGCGCCCGATGCATTATTTAGAGTGAAGAGCGACCAATAAAACATGGATATCTTACTGAATGGAGTGATGGGACCCCATACAATAAGCACTGTACATCATGACATGCCTGAATAATAATCTGAATTCCCCGATGGGGAACGCTCGGGCACGCAACATGGTGAATGACATGCGAGTGAACCTGAACGAGTTACCCTCATGTGATCACGCTATGGTTGCCTGCCGTTACTATGAGAGCGAATGCGCTGTTGACATGAACTATTGCCTTTTGATATTGATGCAGATGTATTATGATGAACAGACAGCATAGGCAACAGAAGACCTAGACCCATGACTAAATCTGAATGCATTTGATGGGTATGATAAGAAATTAGCTTATTTCTGATGGAAATCAGCTGCTGCCTGAGCCGATGATTTTGACAGACTTGGCGAGGAGTGCACTCCTTCCGCGCTGGGTCGTGCATTCCGATTGAGGATGTGGTGGCTCGATTGAGGGAGATCTCCTAAGTGAATGAGATATGGATGAAGATCCGGGTTTGCTGATTGTTTACTCCCCACGGGTTTGATGCGGGCAGAAGTTGAGATGAAGAGATGGCGTCGTTGGGAAGGGAAGGTGAGCTTCCAGAGATGTTCTGTGCTCTGGTTCTCCTGTGGCCTGGAGAGGTCAGAACATGTCTATTATGATTCCGAGAGGGCGCGATCCCACTGAGAATCCAGAAATTTGCAGATGTGTGTTGCGTCGAGGAGCTGCCGATCCTGGATAAAGGTAAGGAGCATTGAATAAGTCCGTGTCCATAGCTGGATGTTAGCTAGTGGAGAGCAAAATGGACTCGACGTCAGACAGTGCTATAGAATGATGTTGCCGTGTTGGCACACTGAAACAGCAATATGATAGATTGTGAGCAGACTTATAAAGCAATGGCTTAAATGTGATTGGCTAGGAGTTGCCTAGCTAATGGTGCGATGATGTACAGCTGTTAGTCTTCCCGCTAGAACTACACTGAGCTTACATTTCTTAGAATATCAAAAAGGAGGTTGATCCTTTTCCTATCTGGCTCCTAAACTATGGAAAAGTCTCCCTAACACCGTCCGGGATGCAGACACACTCACTCAGTTTAAGTCTAGACTAAAGACTCATCTATTTAGCCAGGCATACACCTAATTTATCCATCATCTCACAATTAGGCTGCTTTAGTTAGGTCTAACATTTATCATGATTTATAACACTAAATCGCATCTACGCTAATATTATTCTATTTGTTTCCCTGTCTCAACCTCAGAATTCATATCCAGGTTACCAGGGCCGTCCAGATCCAGCTCCGTTCCTGCTTGGTGTCGGAATCCACTGCTATGTGTCTCTGGGTGATGATGACTAAATGCAGCCGGTGCCAGCCAGACATCACTTCAGTCTCTTACGATGGACTTCAGAGGATGAACTGATGCCAACTCCAACCATAAGACATTGGATACTTCATATGCCACTGCCTGAACCTTGGACTGAGGATAGACCTCACCAAAATGACCTGCCGGTTGAACTATGATGCATCTCACTGATCTCTGCCTGCATCACCTTGGTCTAATGATGGACTACACTCGCAGCTTGTTTAGAACATTCAACAAACTTCTCTGCCCTCCCCCTCCACCACCAGACACATCACTGACAGCAGATGTCTTGACCACATTTTTTACTAATAAGGTTACAACCATCAGCAATACATTCTCAGCACCACACCCTGTCAAACAGCTGTCCCCTGTATGCAACTCTTCTGTCTCTATGTTCTCTCCTCTGACTGACACTGAGGTCTCTAAACTTCTCCTCTCCAACCACCCCACCACCTGTTCCCTTGACCCCATTCCTTCTCACCTTCTCCAGGCCATCTCTCTGTCCATCCTACCTGCACTCACACACATAATTAATATATCTCTACTTACAGGCACTTTTCCCACTACATTTAAGCAGGCTCGAGTAACCCCGCTGCTGAAGAAACGTGCACTTAACCCTACACAAATAGAACTCTAATCCCATTCATGGCAAAAACACTTGAAAGGGCAGTTTTAAATCAAACCTCTGCCTATCTCTCACAGAACAAGCTGTTGGATGACAATCAGTCAGGCTTCAAAAGTTGACACTCCACCGAGACTGCCCTGCTGTCTGTTACTGAGTTGCTGAGACAGGCGAAAGCTGAATCGAGATCATCCGTCGTGATTCTGCTGGACCTTTCTGCAGCCTTTGACACAGTCAACCATCAGATCTTACTCTCTACCCTCTCCTCACTGGGCATCACAGGAACTGTGCTTGACTGGTTTAATTCCTATCTCTCAGGTAGGTCCTTCAAGGTAGCCTGGAGAGGTGAGGTATCCAAGCCATATCAGCTACTTACTGGGGTACCTCAGAAATCAGTTCTTGGGCCACTTCTCTTCTCTATATACACAACATCACTGGGACCCATCATTCAGGCACATGGTTTCTCTTACCACTGCTACGCTGATGACATGCAACTCTACTTGTCTTTCCAGCCCAACGACACCACAGTGACTGATCGAATTTCAGCCTGCCTGGCAGACATCTCGGCCTGGATGAAGGAACACCACCTGCAACTCAACCCAGCCAAGACTGAACTCCTTGTCTTTCCAGCCAACCCTGCTGTTGAACACAACATCACTGTGCAGCTGTGTGCAACTACAGTAATGCCTTCCAAAACGGTCAGAAATCTAGGGGTAACCATCGACAACAGACTAAATTTCACAGACCACATCTCAAAGACCACACTCTACAATATCAGGAAGATAAGACCCTTCCTCTCTGAACATGCCACACAACTGCTTGTCCAGTGACTTGTCATAACTTGACTGGACTACTGTAACGCTCTCATTGCAGGCCTCCCTGCATGTGCAATTAGACCCCTGCAAATGATCCAGAATGCAGCAGCACATCTGGTCTTTAATGAACCAAAGAGCGCATGTTACACCACTCCTTGTCTCTCTTCACTGGCTGCCGGTTGATGCACGTATCAAATTCAAGGCTCTGATGCTGGCATACAGAACAGTCACTGGGTCTGCTCCAGCATACCTAAATTAATTTATGCAGATCTACGCACCCACTAGAAGCCTGTGGTCAGCTAAGAATGTCGCCTTGTTGTACCAACACAAAGAGGCACCAAAACACTTTCCCGGACTTTCAGCTTCATCATACCACGATGGTGGAATGATCTTCCCAACTCATCCGTGAAGCTGACTAACTCTCTGTCTTCAAAAAACGACTAAAACACATCTTTTCCATGAGCAGTTAACCAGTCATTAAAAAAAAAAAAAAAAAAATACTTGTTGCACTTTTAATCTGTTTTGAATACTATTCTGATGCTAGTGAAACTTTGTAGTATGGCACTTTTTCATACCACTGTCTCCTTAAGATGATTCGCTTTTGTTTTCCTCTTTTGTAAGTCGCTTTGGATAAAAGCGTCTGCCAAATGAATAAATGTAAATGTAAATGTTAAAATGGAATAAATAGACTATCAATGAATTGCCAACAAAAGCCTTCATCAGCCAACTAGCAAAGGATAATGCATCTATATGAACTTCTGCAGTTAATCCAGGATGAACATCAAGACATTAGTCATTAATCTTACAGTTCATACAAAATCTTTGTTTAAATACTGGTCCTTAACACTTACTTAGTTTACTAATTTTAAACCATGACTTGTACTGCACATAAATAACTGATATTGGCTTGATATCCATGCTGTTTAGCCCCACAGTGAGCCTGGTTTCTCCCAAAGTTATTTTTCTCCATTAACCAACATCTTATGGAGTTTTGTGTTCCTTGCCGCAGTCACCTTCAGCTTGCTCACTGGGGTTCTAAATACAATTATTATTTAATTATTTAAAGCTGTACTATGTTAGATTTTTTTTTTAGTTAAAAATAAACAAATTGCCATTATTGATTGGGTACATATACAATCAATGTTCAAAACAATGTCCTTACCATACCCTGATTCACTATGATAAGCCTTTAAAAATGAATTGTATTTTGAGCTGTTGGGTTCGATTTGGTGTGAAATCGCTGGCTCACGACATTCATCTTTGTGTCATTACGTCACACAGGAAAGAAGTACCAGCTGTCTCATGTTCTGGCTGGAGAAACTAACTACACTGTTCAGCTCAGTTCAGTAACCCTCACAAAGTTCAGGACAGCATCGTTGCAGTCTAGATGGATGTTTATCTGTTATCCGTTTGGCGAAGTTGTTTATCTGCTCTAATGCTTGGATATGTTTTCTGGTAGGGTTGTTGAAGCTAATATTGCTTGTCATGCTTTTATGAATTGAACATTACTCATGTGTTAACCAATCGTGATGTATCTATGTTGTTCGGTGAAGTAACTGACATGTTTAATATGTATGACTTCTGAAAATGACTTCTTTTAATTGTTATATTGCATTTTTAAGCTTTTTATTTTTATGTTTAATAAAGTATATTTTATCCCCATCATTATTGAATCCTCGTTTTATGTTTTTAGTTTACGGTGTTATTGTGTGCATTGCATAGACATGCTATTGTTGTAACTGAGGGTGGACAATATAGTATAAAAACAATAAAGTCCTCTATTGAACTCGTATCAGCCATATCACGAGTTTGACCTCTTAAATTGAAAATTGTAGTACAATTCAAATATTAATAGTAGATAAAACACTTGAATAATCATATTAAGATATACTGGTGGTGGCTGAGGAGAGTCCCCTGTTCTCTGTTTAAAAGTGCTTTGAGTATAGTGTCAGAAAAGCGATTTAAGTGTAACTTTCATTCAAATATGTAAATAAGAGTGTTCATCAAGCATATAATATTTCCATTTCAAATGTTTAAATGTATAACATAATATCAACATGAAAATAGCACATTATGACTCTGGCTCCAGTTATGATCACACACACAGGTGATGTCCAGTTAAGTTCAAATTGTGAGATTCATCCGCCAGTAGAGCAGTGCCGGAACACGACTGACATAATGTATTCTTCCGCAAATTGCTTGCAATTTTACGTTTCAACCACATATGTCGCTTGAGAGCACAAAGTTACGTAGTGCAGCTTTAATTATTTCTTTTTATACAAAATTTACAATCATATTTAATCAAACTATACAATGATCACTCTAAGACTATTGATATTACAGTTTCATTTTATGTTAATGCATGATTTTCTGTAAAGCTGCTTTGAAACAATGTGCATTGTGAAAAGTGCTATACAAGTAAAAATGACTTGACATGACTTGTAATATATGTGACCTGTATGATGTCTCAAGGCACCTAGCAGAGGTTCGGATTAGCCAGTTTATCTGCTTCCTGACCTGGGCCCCAGTTAGTCAAACACTATCATTATTAAGACTATGAGTCAAATTACTAGAGAGGAGCCGCTCTCCTTTCTAGTAATTTGACCTTCCCTGGAGGGATGGAGTCTGTCTCTCTTTAGCAGGTCAGGTCTACCCCAAAAACTTGTACATTTGTCTATAAATTCTATGCTATTTTGTGAACACCATTCAGACATCCAGCAATTCAGTAACACTAATCTACTATAAACTGGTTTTAAACCAGTTTGCACATTTAATGCATCCACAGCAGACAAACACAAGTGTTCTTCTGTGCATGGAAAATTTTTGTGGTAAATCCAAAGAGACAAACATTATTATGTCACTTAGCACAGTTACATCTTCTCGATTTGTTACCTAGTTCCTGTGGTAAACAGCTCACGTTTAATCATGTTGATGGTCATAATCGGAGCGTGGTTCGGACCCAAATAATATGATGTGAACAGAGACCAGTGGGGGCAGGGGGAGGGTAAGGGAAACAAACTCGGGTTCAGTCCAAGCAATCGAACCAAGTGTGAAAGAACCCTAATGATTAAACGATGAAAACAGAAAGACCTATTACTATTATACCTATTACTATTGCTCATACATTTAGAAATGTCCCTCACCATTTGTGATATAGACAATATTAATTACTCAAATTGTGCAGTTTGAAGAGTTATGAATTACTTCCCTAAGCAATCAGACTTAAGATTTTTGCCTAGCGGATGACAAAACAGACAAATATATATATATATATATATATATATATATATATATATATATATATATATATAATTACATAGACTTACACCTCAGCCATACATCTAGAGACCAGAATTTCATAGAGCCTTGCAGTTGGGATCTTTTTTTGCATTTGACTAGTAACCAACCAGAACACCCTAGCAACCAAACTGAACACCCTATAGCTACCACATAGCAACAACCCAGTCTCATAAGAGGGCGTAATAATAATAAGAGATAGTGTATAGGAAAGTTGGCTCGTACAAAAACACAACTTTTACTCTTATAGAGAAAAACATTCAATGTTATTACGATTATTCCTAAATTCAATCTGTAACTTATACCTAAACCTAACCCTGCAGTCTAACGCCTTACCCAAACCCTAAAACTAACCATGATTTTAATAGGAAAATAAATAAGAAAACAACAGGGTTTGGAACAAGACGAGGAAAGCATATAACAGGATAATGACATTCATCAGTCATTTGTATTGCATGAATAAATATGGAATGAGTAACAAAATGTGTTTACAGATGTTTCCTGTTACAGAAGTGTTGAATAGCAGGCTTTTTGTTCAAAAGTCATACCTTTTGTATGAGCCAAGTCCTACGATATCTTATTTCTGGAAGCCTATATATATATATATATATATATATATATATATATATATATATATATATATATATATATATTGTTTTTAAGCATAATCTACAATCACATTATTAATTTGAAACCACACAATTATGACTCTAAGACATTACAGAAATTACAGCTTCATTTTCTGTTATAACATGATTTGTGTTGTGAAAAGCACTATACAAATAAAAATAACTTGACTTACGATTTTCCTATCTCGTACAAATTATTATGAGTTAATATTACGAGTGTTGATAGCAATGCATGGCAGCTGCTTTTTTTTTATAGGCAAATACCCCTCACATTTTTTAAATAAAATCTAAAAATCTGGTTGTATCTGCACATTATGCTGTGATTGAAGACAGTATTTTAATGTTGAATGATTTATACACATCAGCTTTAATAGCCAAATATTTCTGAAGTCTGTGTGATCAATGAACTCTGAATATTATCTCATAGGTTGGGGTGCTGTAAAATTCTATGGTTTGTTTGGTCACTTTACATCACTGTATTCCTGTTACAGTTTAATTACTTTAGTAAGTATGTTGTAATTACACAGGACAGTGGATTGGATATATTTTAAAAATAAATCATGTTTAAACTTTGGTTCTAAATAGGCCTAATTTTTATTTTATTTTTTTAATCAAAGATACTGTAGTAATCTCCACTGTCTTTGTAAACATGAATCATATATACAGTATATGCACATATACAGTATGTGCTTATATGTTTGTGACATGGATACTTTAATGTAAAGCGTTAAAATTTATTTTAATGATAATATCTGTAATTGGTAAAATAGCATCACTTGAGCTTTAGGAATTGTTTCTATAAGAAAATCTACTAGGGACATATATGTGCATGTTGTAGTTTTGAAGGCAATAGTTTTTTGTGATGTCATAAACAGCCTGGCAGCCATATAGCAGCTGCAGATCATTATTTTAAATCTTAAAGAGCTTTATTTGTGACTCACACAGGTCCACGATTTCTGTGAGGTCTTCCTGTCTTAATGAATAGAAGGAAAAACTTTCAGGAAAATAAAAAGAAACACTCTTTTTGTCATCTGCTTCTGAATTCAGTTTATTACATGACATTATAACTTTATATATTGTCTCCTGGTTATGAACCGCAGTTCTTTAATACCTGTACTGACTTGAGGCCATTGTACAGTGATAGGATTATATGATAATGTGAAGCTTTACGTGGTTTATAAAGGATTGTGTGCAAGTCATCATTTGTTACGATAATTAAAATGTCCCACATAAAACAGATATAAAGCACATCCCACTTAATTTTAATTGCCTCCCAAGGCTACTCTTTCCTGCCATTTATAATAGTTTTAACAGGCTGCACTTTGTAAGCTGTTGAGATTTCTTATTCCAGCAGGGCATCTCGACTGCACTCATTCAGGCATATTAAAATCAGTATAATGATGTCAGAATAGGATAAGTAACAACAACCAGTCAGCACTGTAGTTTTGGCATTACAACAGATTAATACTATTATTGGACAAACTATCAACAATGGAATTAATATGATAATACAAATTGGAGGTCCTCCCCATCCATCCAACAGATCTGTAAATGCACAAATTTAAGCTCAAGGGTTGTCAATGTCATGCAGAATTTTAAAATTGTGAAATTCAGGCATGAAAAAGTAATACATAAATAGCGGACAATGTGTATACTGTAGCCTGTGATCAGACTTTCTGTCTAATAAGTATTGATTATTTAAAAGACATAACTCTGAAAACAAAGTGAAATAAACATTTGTGCCTGTGGGTATCTAGTTAAATTGCTACTAAGTGCCTCAAACAAAAGTGTGATCTGTGAAGTGACGCTCTGGTACCTTGTAAATATGACTTTCTCCCGGAAGTTGTGTAAAGCCAGCCAGTCAGATTAGAGTTTACCAGATCTAGAAAGTGCTTTTTACAGTTTTACACACAATATGCATCAGATAGTTAGTGAATGGACTGTAGGCAGTCTGAGGCAGGGATTACACTGAACCACATGGTTCATGCCTTGAGCATGTATGGAGGAGCTGTCTTCCACCAGTAAAGTCAGTGAGACTCGTGCCACATAGCTGTGGATCACTGGCTCCAAGCTCATGTCACTATGAGTTATGAGCCTTTCATATCACTCAGTGATGCTCCTCAACTAGAAGACTCTCCAGGCTAAGCTCCTTGAACTCTGTCCACTGAGAAAAACATCTGCCCTCTGTCAGCTTTCAGGGAATGATTTCAATGAAAACTTGCATTGAAAGTAATTTGCATTCTCTTATGTGTGGCTCTTCTGTTGAGTGGTTTCTCCTTTATATGTTTTGACTGTATTGAGCAATTCTTCAATTAGTGTCACTTTTGACTACTTGAAATCTTAAAAAACAAAAACAAAAAAAAAAACCTGGATCTATGTTAAAACATTTATCAGATGGCCAGAAATAAAGATTTGATCATGGCATTGATCACCCATCAAGTGGATTTTGGTATAATGTGTGATGATGTGGATTTTTGATATTATATATCTATACATTTTTATACTGTATATATTATATATAATTTTCACTTTTTGGAGAGTAAGTTATATAAGCCTTCAACTTGTTAACACATGAAGATGGCTAGAAGTCAATTCACTGAATATATAAAAGAAAGAGATCATGTCTGAATACAAGTTCTCAAATAATAACATAGTCTCAAATTATTCTGAAAATGTTATACATATATTGTGGGAGAGAAAGCTGAACCAAAAGTGTATAATCACGTGATCATTATAACCTCACATAACCCAATTAACTCATGCATAGCCTCATGTGACCCAGAATGAGTGGAGAACAGTGAACAATGATAGAAGGAATGTTAGGTGGGTTGACTGTGTAAGAGGCGGGGAGTAACCCACGCACATCCGCCAACCCCCACTTTATTTAAATAGATACAAGAGGCTGATCAACGATAGTGGGAAAACAATGGTGTGATTATGATGACGCAGACAGTTTTTTAGAAATACGTCAATCTAAGAAAGCAACAATCTTATGACGCAGACAGTTTTTAGAAATACGTCAATCTGAGAAAGCAACAATAAGAAAGAGGGGCAACTAGACTGTAAAAGATGAAGCACCATACCCTAAGTTCAGTTGCTCTCGAGACCAACTCGGTGGGTTGTGGTATACTGGACCTAACTCTACAATAAAGGTTTATTTATATTCTGCATTTACTACTGAAGCCTCCTGAGTCTTTGACAATACTTAGGCTGATTCTGTGTGTCGACTGATGCATGACATAAATTGGCGACCACGATTGGGCAGGCGACATCTTGTGGCAGAGCGGTGTGAAGCAGGAAGGGCTCACCGGATCAGGCGGAGGAGCTCCGAATTAAAACAAAGGTAAGCAGACATCTTTTATAAAGTCTGCCTGCCTGATTATCCGAGGTGCCCGGAAAAGCTAGAACACTGACTCTTCACCGTGAGTGAAGCCTTGTAAATTGATAAGAATTGATTAGACTAAAATAAGTACAGTTGGAGGTGAAAAGTGTGTAAATGCATGAATAATGCAAGTGTGAATACTAACAAAATGTAGGGTTGTACAGAGACACAGCCTAAGAAAAACGTAAGGGTGTAGAGAGACACAACCTGATGTAGGGGTGTAGAGAGACAGAAAAACCGTGGCAGGGCTACTAGGGGTACAGCCTGAGAGAATAAGGGGGTGAAGAGAGTCACAGCCC
This sequence comes from Myxocyprinus asiaticus, assembly GCF_019703515.2. NCBI lineage: Eukaryota > Metazoa > Chordata > Actinopteri > Cypriniformes > Catostomidae > Myxocyprinus > Myxocyprinus asiaticus. Next base: position 25,296,300 of record NC_059384.1, read on the forward strand.
AAAAGTAAGCACAGTGAAGGCATATACGCGAATGAATGGTGTGTGAATGTGAGTGCAATAAAGAGAGTAAACTAAGAAAAGAGAAAATAGAAGATCGAGAAACAGATGAGAAGAGACGAATAAAAGACAATAAATAAAAGGTTTAAAAGTATTTTTATTTTATTTTATTTTTGCATTACGAATAAGAGAAAAAAAAAGGTTCAAAAGTGTTCTTATCTCATTCTGCATTACGATTAAAAAAAATTACAAATATGAAACAAACATAATGCAATAAAAAGGTTTCAACAATATTGTCATATTTAATTTTTCTGCATTTTTATATTTTATATTATTAGGTGGGATAATATGGAGATTATATGAATACAGGATAGAAACTAATTAATTCATAAACTAAACTTAATCAATTTAGAAGCAAGATATCCTGAGGCAAACTTAATAGCAAGGATAAAAAGGCTGTGGTCTCCAGGGTTCCTGAATGGTATATTAAGCAAAACATATTTGAAGATCACTATAACAGTGAACATTAGAAAAGGGTGAGAGCAGAATAAGTGGTGATAGAAGAAGTTTTACCCTTAAAGGTGCAGTATGTAAGATTCAGAACCCTTGTTATTAATGACACCTGTGGCCGTTAAGTGAACTGCAGCCAGCTACCTGTTGCTTGAGCTTGCACTCATGCACACACACCATAGGGACTTGATTGAGCGAGCATCAGCCAAAACAATAACGTAACGTACAAAGAGACTGAATGTGATTCACCGACATCATGCTGACAGATAAGGTAGCATAATTAAAATTACACGGTTATGATTGTTTTACTACAAACTTTGAGACTGTATATTATATTTGATTCTCCAGTGCTGCAACAGGGCTAAAACAAAATGTGGATATAGGTCTGAATATGCGAGATTGTAGTTTGAAGTCAGTAGCGGTTCTAGCTTGTATGGCGCCCTGGGCGAAACCCGCTTCAACATGCTCCCCCAAAGTTGTTGACCAGGGGGTGGGGGTAATTGTATGGTGCCATGGACGAAACCTGCTTCAGCACGCCCCCAATGTTTTTGACCGGGGGGGTCTGTGTGGGTGCCTCATGCCGCCCCCCACCCTGGGCAACTGCCCATGTCGCCCATACCTAAATCTGAAACTGTTTGAAGTAATCACTTTTCTTTGCATGATACATTGACTGCATTTATACGATAGCCTATGTCGGCATTAGCTAGCTAGCCAGCTTTATCAATAGCTGTTAGCTGAATCTGGTGTATGATGACAGTAGCTGTTTATAAAATAGACTGTACGTTATAAATATGTTGACACAATTCAGTATAAATGCGATTCCATCACAACTGTCATTTTGATATATCGATGCGCTATTGTTTTATAATAATAGATTGTATATATTTTCTGTATAACCAAGTTACATTACACTAATGAATGGGTCTTTTTGCATTATCTTGAACATTGTCTTGCATTCATTTCATGTGTTATTGTAGTTTACCTTGCTGAATAATTACAGAGTATGTCAGTTGCTGTGAATCAGCATACCTGACTTTTAGTATAAAGAGAAGATTGTTGAAATTATTTGAAAGTTACAAAAGCAAGGTAGCTTGCAATTCGTCAGCATTAGCAGGCAAGATCAAGTTAGCTAAAATTACACAGATTCAGGGTTGGTTTTGATCCCCAAAACCGAACGAAGGTCCCTCCAGGAATCAAATGCCCTGCTGATGTTCACTTTAGGTTTCGCTCGACCACAATCACGTTCCTGCTTAGTCATACTGGATTCAGTAGATTATTTTTTTATTTTTTTTTTGGCTTACTCTGAGTTTGTTTAGGAGTCAATGTTGTGCTGGGAGCCGGATGTTTGCAGGATTCCATCTCTAAGTTAATGTTAGAGATGTGTTGCAGACTGTCTGTTGTCGCTGTTGAATAGCGGAAGAGAAGCACTGAGGCAAGGCTCTCGGGAGCACGCATAAACTTCACTTCCTTTGGATTTTCCTGGCAAAAGCGACCCACTCCCTTCACATGAAAATCAGTCTACAGGCTTTAATAGGCAACCTAGGAAGTCCGGGAAGGACTCATTTTTTAAGTTGCATTACAAGCCGTTTACACATTGGCAAAAAAAGGTGAATATTACATGAAAATATTTACATATTGCACCTTTAATAAGGGACCAAACAAAGAACAATTCTTCACATGGAGGGGTGAATAATATCTAGAAGAACTGAAAATAAAACTAACAGCATATTTCAGAATAGTAAAGTGGGAAAAATGAGGGCTAGTAGCGTTACAATCAGGAGTAGATTTCAGGAAAAGAAGGAAAATAAAAATATGAGGACTGACCATTTAGAGATTGGAAGCAGAAATAATAGTGGAAGAAAAGAAACTGCAACCCATGGGTATCAGACATCAGGGGTGTTTAATAAACAAAAGAATGGAACCAGTGGAGGAGGTTATTGCAGCGCACCCCAGAAACAAGAAAGAAATAATGAAATTGATGATAAAATAGAAAAAAGGGAACGAAAAACATGCAGTCACCATGGCCAGCAAAAGGAAGCTATGATGAAGATAAAATAAAAGGAGTAAAAACATAAGAAAAAGCAAAAATGCTGAAGAAGGGAAGAAAGAGAGAATCAAAGTACAAAAAGCATATGGATGTAGCAAAATGGTTTGAACAAGGGAAACATAAAGAGAAGAAAGAGATGGAAAAAGTGAAAGTGAAACCAAAAGAGGAAGAGGGAAAACTGAAGCTATATCCCAAGATACCAACAGCGCCCCTCCCCCGACAGCCCCACCAGCATATAGTAAAATGGAAGCTTGTTTACAATGCCCACTTATTGAAAAATTGACAAATATTGAAATGGAGGGGAGAATAAGGGAAAAACATCAAACAGGCAGAGATAATGGTGAGGAAGGGCTGGATTGGGGAATGATGGAAGAAGCAGAACAAGAAAGAGAGTGGCAGGAAGTGCATGACAGAGATGAAGAGGAAAGAGATACGAATGATGAAAGTGAACAAGAAGACCAGGAAAGGAATAAAGATAAAGGGAAGAGACCAAAAAGAATGATGTACCTATTGAATGAAAGCACTCCACGACCTGGAACATCAAGGACACCTATAATACAAAAAAAAACCCTGACAGCATCAAGAAGAGCCCTGAAGAAACGGAATCATTTGAAAGACAAAGAAGATTGGGATACAAGTGTACAAAATGATGCTGGCAGGCCATACAGAGCAGAAGGGACATTAACCCTAACACCTGCATTACAAGTGAACACAAGTAGCAGGACAAGACTGAGGCAGGAGCAATGAGAACTAAAGGAAAAGTTAGATAAGGCACTGCAACAAATTAACAAGCTAATAATAAATGTGACAGAACAACTAATAGACACAGTAGAAGAAGAAAGAGAAACACCCTCTATATCCAGAGGATGCACACAGCACCAGGGAGTAATCCAAGCACCAATGATAACTAAGGGAGCACGAACTGAATATGTGCCATGGTCATTTACAGATGTACAAGGACTAAAGGATGGTTTACCGCCCCTGCATGGAAAAGCACAAAAATGGATAACAGCATTTAAAGAAACAACAGCAGGACACCAGTTGGCAGTAGGAGATATAAAATACATATTATCACTGACAGCTGGGCAGGGACAAACATTCCAAGTACTTCAGACAGTATGAATAGATACAACAAATCCACAATGGGATTACAGACCATTTGGGGCTTACAGAAATAAAACATGGGAAACCCTAAGAGAAGCATACCCTCAAACCAGAGACCCAGCAAAACTGGAGGGAATGAAAATGGGAGAAGACGAAAGCACATCTCACTACATACATCAGCTCCAAATAAAGTGGCTTGAAGAAACAGGAAGCCCATGGGACATTAACAGCATGACAAAAGGATTGTTTAAGGGGATGCTGATGAAAACCTTACCAAAGCCAGTACATGGATGACTTAAGGAAGTTATGGGACTATCAACAATGGAATGGTCTACCTACCAAGCTAATCTAATACATCACATTGAGAAAGAAAGATAAAAGAGAAAGAACTACAAGGAAGAAGCAGAGAAAATGGAAATACAGCTGAAAAAGATGCAAATAGGAGAAATGACAAAGAAGAGAAAAACATCCAAGCAGCAGTAATGGTGACACAACCGCAGGTGATGCAACCAAGAGCGATGCCCATACTGCACCCACCACAACAGCAAGTGGTGATGGCACAAGGAAACATGCCACAGATTCCACCTGTACAATGGGCACAGCAAAATGCCCAGCCACAACTACCACAGCAGCAGACAATGCCAAATATCCAAGTGCATGTACAGGGAATGGAAGGAAGAAGAGGAGGAAGAGGATTTGGGCAAAGAGGACAAGGCAGAGGAGCGAGATATGCACCAACTGTCAGACTGTGCTGGACATAATAACAACCAGGACACATGAGAAGAGATTGCCCATATAATCAAGAACAAGAAGGGCAAAACAACTACCAACCGCAAGGAGGATTTCCCAAACAAAGAGACCAAAGAGGACAACAAGGACCACCAGGACCACTCAATCAGGGATGGTTCTGAAGGGGCCCAGGGAAACCTGTTGAGAGGAGAACAGAAATGGCAGTAACAACTTCAGCATCACAAGAACCAACCTAACATGTGACCACAGGAGGGGTGACTTACCCATTTCTGGTAGATACTGGAGCAACGTACTCATATGTAGGGCACATGGGGAAACACTTACCCCTCTCAAACGATAAGATAAAAAACTACAGGTTTCTCGGGACAAACACAGATACTAAACTTCACAGTGACCCTACAGATTACAGTATAAGACAAAACTGTTGTAGCTCCAATACTGTATGCTGAAAATGCACCAATGAACCTACTGGGAAGAGATGTAATGTGCAAATTGGGAATAAACATAAAATGCACAAGTGATGGTATACAAGCAACAACAAAAGAGTGTCGAATGATGATGACAATGATGGAGCAGATACATCAAGAAGAAATCAGTAACAGCAAAGTGTACTGGCTAAGACTGACCACTGACATGCTGCTTAGAGAATACAAACAATGGGAAGCATGGTTGAAGGTTCTAAGTGCTGGATATAAGAAAGTGACAGACCCGCTTCATACAACGATTTACTATGACAAAGAAGGATAGGACAAGAGATTTGAAGAAATATGAAGAAAACAAGCACAAGGAAGAAAATGGACACTAAGAATATGGACCCCAGGGAGTGGCAGCAAAAAGCAGAGCTACCAAGTGACTTGCGACACTGGTACAGATATGAACAAAAAAGACCACATGTATCCTTGATGACGGCAGAAGGACATGAAAAAGCAGGGTATGCAGTGGTAGAAGCAAAAGGACACAATTCATGGGTACCAGTAATACAGCAATTAGTGCAACAGCCATGCTCAGCACAGTTAGCAGATTTATTAGCACTCACAGAACCATGTAAACTGGCAGACGGTAAACAAGCTACTATATATACAGATTCAGCATATGCACATGGCGTATTACTTTGCATCAACATGGGCACAACAAGGTTTTATGAGAGCAAACGGAACCATGATAACACACTACCATGCGATACAAGATCTAATAGATGCAATAAAGAAACCACAAAAACTAGCAATAGTAAAGTATGCGGTGCATAAACGAGATGATTCCTTCCAAACACAAGGAAACAATGCAGCAGACACTGCAGCAAAACAAGTATGTGGACAACATGTCATAAATGAGGAATATGACCCACCCCCCACAGATTTGACTGACTTGGGGGAAGTGCAGAGAACTGCGTCAGTATATGAGAAAGCTGTGTGGGGACAGAGAGGGCAATATTATAATGAGAAAAACTAAATCTATAGAGGGCCTCAAGGTCGATTTGTAGCGGCATGTAAAGTATTACAAATGTTGATAAAAGATGTGCATGGGCTAGCCCATTGCGCAATGGGGGAGGTAGTGAAGGCAATACAAAAAGCATGGTAGTCACCATATTTGGTACCAACAGTTAACCAATTTCTGAATGAGTGTGATGTGTGTGCACAATACAATCAAAGAAAACAATGTGCTAAGTCGATAGGACACAAACCAGCAACAGAAGGACCATTTAAGCACATAATTATGGATTATGTGGACATGCAAAAAACGGTACAAGGAAAGCGATACATGTAATTGACAGATTCAGTAGATGGGTAGAAGCAACACCAACAGCAAAACTTGATGCTAAAATTGTAGTGAAGTTCCTTTGTAGAGAAGTAATACCACGATTTGGAATCCCTACAATAATAAGCTCAGATAATGGGAGCCATTTTGTAAATAAGATAATGACAGCAGTATACAAACACCTACGCATAAAACAAAGACTAGGATGTGTTCATCATCCACAATCACAAGGAATGGTGGAAAGGGCAAATGGGGTACTTAAGGCGAGACTAACAAAAATAAAAGCACAAACAGGGATGTCATGGGTATCAGCACTACCAATAGCACTAATGAGCATGCGAATGAGCACTAACAGGGAAACACATCTAACCCCGCATGAAATGCTTACAGGGCGCCCTATGCCAGTGACTTATTACAGGGGACCCCATACGGGGCCTGATTTGGCAATATTGGAAAATGAAATGCAAAACTATGTAGGTGCACTAACTGCCATCCACAAGCTTTTATATGCACAGGTGAAGGAGGCGAGAACGGAGAAGGAGCTGGAAGGACCAGTGCCCCTGGTGCAACCTGGAAGCCCAGAAAGGAAGGACCATTCAAAGTGGTACTGGCAACCCCAACAGCAGTCAAGGTGAAAGGGGAAATGGTCTGGATACACCCGACCCACTGCTTGAAAGCGCCAGAGCCAGGGAGAACTCTATGAGAGATAATAATGAATCTAGAGGAAGAACGAGAACCAGAGCAATCCACTGAGACTCAACCAGAGCAATCCACTGAGACTCAACCGAAGCAACACATGCCAGGTGAGCTCCTATCTCGGGAGGGAGCAGAAGAGTCTCCTAGGGAGGCCAACGAGGGTCTGGAAAATTGAGGAGGCCCTGAAAATGGTAGTGGGGCAAAGAAAGAAGGAACCAACAGAGAAAAAAAAATACAACAGCAGAAAAAGAACCCACCAAAAAGGTGGTGGTGTAGAGTATTTGGTCACTCTGTAAGGTGCAAAAGCTGTGACCCTGGTAAAACAATGGTATTACTAATAAACAATTAACATAGAAGCAGCCAACCCAAAACATCAACAGAGCCATGACAAAATGAATAAAGATCCTTAAAACAGGGGGGACACCTAAAAAATGTAAAAGATAAGGGAAAAAGAGGGAATAAGAAAATAGCGGACATAAAGTGGTTAAGGCAAGGTACACCAAAGGCCAAGATAACAATAGTATTTATGACCCGGAAGTATTTGGCTAGACAATAAGCATGGCATGAGGAGAAACAATGCCAACAAGAATGTACTTAAGAGAGCTAGAGAAACAACAAACAGTGGGTATAAGTGTGATCCTATGTGAAATAATACATGGAAAATTCCCAACGTTAGCGTCAGATGAAATAAATGTTGAACAAAGCGAAGGAAAGTTAAAAGTGCACAACCCCATCAAGACATATGGGTGGGAAGAAGAAATCAGGAGAAAAATAAAAGTTCCCTGTCTGTCACTCACTCGACATTGTGTCAATGTAGTGACACTAGGAGTTCGATCTTGAGAGCCCCAGTCACCTTTGCTTAAAATAGAAAAGGCCAATGAGAATTGGCGAGTGAAATTTGCATGCCACTCTCCGCCCCCGGACATACAGGTATAAAAGGAGATGGCATGCACCACTCATTCAGATTTTTTCTTCGGAGCCGAATGCATGTAATGTGTTCGTCCTCTCACCTTTCGCTTACGCTGCTGGATTTTACGGGCGCTTCACCTGGGCGCTTCGGCGGCTGAGTCCGCGAGTGCTAAAAGAGTATATTCAAAAGAGTATATTTCCTTCTAAAAGAGCTCGCGCAAATGCTTGCCATCTTTTTAAAGATGTCCTTCCGTGTTTGTGCTACTGGATGTGGTCGTTATCTCTCCCCTCCGGACAGCCATGAAATCTGTCTAGAGTGCTTGGGGCGCTAGCACGCCGAGGCAGCTTTCGTGGAAGGGTTATGTTCTCATTGCGAGAACATGCCCATCAGAACGTTGCGGTCGCGGCTCACTTCCTTCTTCATGAAGCAAGGAGCCAACGTGGCTGCTCCCCAACCTGCTTCATCCTGGGCTGTCGAGCGATACAAGCGGTCCGCCTCAGGGCAGATTTAATGTGTCATTCATGGCTCGCGACGAGGATGAGCTTTCGGTCGCAGCATCAGAGGGTGGGCTTCTGCTATTGGAAGTGGATGAATCTTCTGAGCTCCCGTTCACGGGCGGTAGAGCACAGGATGAGGCGGACACTGAGATGGCAGCCGTGCTTACCCGGGCGGCTGCGAATATCGGGCTGAAGTGGAACCCTCCACACTGCCATGAGCGTTCGCGGCTGGATGATTGGTTTCTGGGCTCGGAGTGCGGCCCCGGTGCCTTTCTTCCCAGAAGTGCACGAAGTGCTAACGAATTCGTGGAAGGCAACTTTTAAAAAAAAAGAAAGCTGCCCGTACACGCTTCGTGGGCTCGTCCATCCTAACTACCCTCGACGCCAGAGTGGCTAAGGGATATGTCGAGCTCCCCCAGGTGGAGCGTGCCGTAGCGGTGCATTTACTATGCCCGCAGGGTGCAGCCAACTGGCGCGACCGACCAAGGCTCCCTTCCAAGGCCTGTAAGTTCTCTTCTTCATTAATGATGAAGGCTTACAAGGCTGCGGGTCAAGCCGCTTCCGCCCTGCATGCCATGGCCATCCTGCAGGTCCACCAGGCCAAGGTGCTGAAAGATCCGCTCAAGGGTAGAACCGACCCAGGAATGATGCAGGAACTGTGTACTGCGACCGACCTCGCCTTACGGGTGACGAAAGTCACGGCGCGTGCCCTGGGCCGGACGATGTCCACTCTTGTGGTCCAAGAGTGGCACCTGTGCCTCAACCTTGTGGAGATGCGTGACACCGAGAAAGTCCGCTTTCTCGATGCGCCCATCTCCCAAGGGGGGCTTTTTGGCGACACCATCGAGGATTTCGTCCATCAGTTCTCGACGGTGAGGAAGCAGACCGAGGCAATTAAGCATATCTTGCCGCGGCGCGACTTGGCTGCCTTCAGGTCTTCTCACCAGAGCCGTTCCCCTGCGGTGCCGGCCCCAGCTCCCGTACCATCAGAGCCCGTATGCCGGCCTCAGAGATGAAGATCCTCCTGTGGGAAGTCGGCTCCACCTGTCCATCAGCTGGCCCCCAAGAACCCCGGACGGGCTTCGAGGCAGCCCTGGCATGGGCAACCCGGGGATGAGGTGACCGGCCTGGCCTGGGTGAACTCTCTAGCCCCACCATCGCCCCTGGGCCAGCGCATGGTAAGTATTATATTGCCGGGTGCCCTCTGGACCTTGGCGCCCACATGGTCGGTAAAAAAGCAGTTTCCTCATTCTCTGGGTCAGCGCACTCACGACGGCCAGGCGCTGGAAGTCTTTCCAGTCAATCAGGTGAACGTGAGTACCTCCCATTCTCCGTCAAGAGACAGGTAAGTGTGCTGGTCTCTGGGGTCGCTTGCCCGCACCAGTCACCGTTGCGGGCTTGTGGAGCAGCACGTCCCCCCTGGGCTGCCTTCCATGTGGGGCGCCTGCTCTGCCTTGCCGCAAACCATCCTGCCCGGGCACAGTAAGTCCAGTTGTTCCCTAGGTGCTGCTGGCGTGGAGTCTGGAGGCCTGGTTAGTGCTCTCCAGTCCCTCGCTGTGGCTCATCAGAACGATTCGTCTCGGCTACGCGATCCAGTTCGCCAGATGCCTGCCCAGGTTCAGTGGCATCCTCTACACTATGGTGCGGGGCAAGGGTATCTCCGTCCTCTGGGCGGAGGTTGCCACCCTTCTGGTGAAGGATGCAATAGAGCCCATCCCCGTAGCCAAGTTGCGCAAGGGCTTTTACAACTCTTATTTTATCGTGCCCAAGAGAGGGGGAGGGTCGCGTCCAATCCTGGATCTGCGTGCTTTGAACAAAGCCTTACACAGGCTTCCATTCAATATGTTAATGCAGAAGCGCATCCTGGCATCAGTACGACATCAGGATTGGTTCGCAGCCATCGACCTGAAGGACGTGTACTTTCACGTATCGATCCTTCCTCGACACAGACCCTTTCTTCGGTTTGCCTTTGAGAGACGAGCATACCAGTACAAGGTCCTCCCCTTCGGTCGGTCCCTGTCCCCTCGCGTCTTTACCAAGGTCGCAGAGGCTTCCCTGGCCCTGCTGAGGGAGAAGGGCATTCAAATTCACTCGCGAGATCTATTGTCTGCGCACAGGGACCTTATGCTTCAGTACCTCAACCGACTCGGGCTTCAGCTCAACTGGGAGAAGAGCAAGCTCTCCCCTGTGCAGAGCATCTCTTTTCTCTGTATGGAGTTGGACTCGGTCACTCTCAAGGCACATCTTACGACCAGATGTGCTCAGTCAGTGCTGACCTGCCTGAAGACCTTCAGCCAGAAAGTAGCGGTGCCAGTGAAACAATTTCAGAGGCTCCTGGGACATATGCCATCCTCGGTGGCGGTTCTCCCCCTCAGGTTGATGCATATGAGACCACTTCAGCACTGGCTACAGACTCGAGTCCCGAGGTAGGCATGGCGCCACGGCACCTGGCATGTGACCATCACGCCACAGTGTCGTCAGACTTTCAGCCCTTGGTCGGACCTGGCATTTCTATGGGCAGGTGTTCCCCTAGAGCAGATCTCAAAGCGTGTCGTGGTCATGACAGACACCTCAAACTCGGGCTGGGGTGCCGTGTGCAACGGGCAGGCAGTCTCGGGGCTCTGGAGAGGGCCTGACTCCTTTGGCAGAGCATCAACTGCTTAGAGTTGCTGGCGGTATTTCTGGCCCTGCAGAGGCTTTGGCTGTTGATTCAGGGCAAGCATGTGTTGGTCTGGACCGACAACACAGCAACCGTAGCGTGCATAAACCACCATGGCAGCGTACGCTTGCATCTCATGTCGCAACTTGCCTGCCGCCTCCTCCTCTGGAGTCCGCAGATGTTGAAGTCACTGCGAGCCACTCACCTTACGGGTGTCCTCAACCGTGCAGCGGGCACGCTCTCACGGCAGGTAATGCTCCGTGGGGAGTGGGGACTCCACCACCACGTAGTCCAGATGATTTGGGAGAGATTCGGGGAGGTGCAGGTAGATCTGTTCGCCTCCCAAAGGTTCTCTCACTGCCCCCTTTGGTACCCCCTGTCCGAGGCTCCCCTTGGCATGGGTGCCTTGGCGCACAGCTGGCCTTGGGGGCCACGCAAGTATACGTCTCCTCCAGTAAGCCTCATCGCACAGACTCTGTGCAAAGTTGGGGAGGACGAGCAGCAATTCCTGTTCGTTGCGCCGTACTGGCCCAACCGGATCTGATGCTCCTGGTAGTAGCACCTCTCTGGCGCATTCCCCTGAGGCAGGACCTTCTCACTCAGGGGAAGGGCACGCTCCAGCACCCGCAGCCAGACCTCTGGAATCTCCATGTCTGGCTCCTGGACGGGATGCGGGACGAGACCTAGCGGGTCTTCCGCCAGTAGTGGTAAGCACGATCACTCAGGCCTCTACGAGGTGGCTCTATGCCCTGAAGTGGCATCTCTTCACGAACTGGTGTTCTTCCCGTGGGGAAGACCCACAGAGATGCACCGTCGGGTCTGTGCTGTCTTTCCTTCAGGAAGGGCTGGAGAGATGGCTGTCTCCCTGAAAGTGTACGTAGAAAGTGTATGCTCACGACAGCGTGACCTGATCAACAGTTTCCTCAAGGGCGCGAGGAGGTTGAATCCTTCTAGACCACGCCTGATTCCCTCTTGGGATCTCTCTGTGGTCCTACCTGCTCTACAGAGAGCACCCTTTGAGCCCCTGGAGCAGGCCGAGCTCAGCACTTTTTCTCTGAAGATGGCCCTCCTGGTGGTGCTCACTTCCATCAAGTGGATGGGGGACCTGCAGGTGCTCTCTGTTACCAGCGAATGCCTGGAGTTTTGCTGGCACATTCTCACGTGATCTTGAGACCCCGGCCCAGTTACGAAGCCCCTGTCTTGTCATTGCTGTATCCAGTTCGCACCCTGCAAATCTATCTGGACCGCACGCAGAGCCTTAGACGCTCAGAGCAGCTCTTTGTCTGTTTTGGAGGACAGCAGAAGGGGAAAGCTGTCTCCAAGCAGAGGCTAGCCCATTGGATTGTGGATTCCACTTCTCTTGCATATCAATCTCAGGACTTGCCATGCCCCTTGGGAGTCTGGGCGCACTCCATTAGAGGTGTTGCTTCCTCCTGGGCACTGGCAAAGGGGGCCTCTCTAGCAGACATATGCAGAGCTGTGTGTTTGGCTACACACAATACCTTTGCAAGGTTTTATAACCTATGCGTCGACCTGGTTTCGACCCGAGAGTTACGCGGTAACAACAGGTAGACCGGGTGGCCGGTTGGGTGTACCGCTTGCATTGTGCCTTTCCCCTTTTTTCAAAGGTGATAATGTGTGCCTTTTTGTCCACAACATTTCTCCATCTCCAGTGAACCCCGGACACCTCTTTAATTCTTAAGCTCTGTTCGGTGATGAACTTGGTGGAGGAGTAACAACACCAGGCCCAGTACTCATGGTATGCCCCTTTTCAGGTGAGCCTGTGTGCTTGGTTTCAGTGCTCCATGCATGGTGATTCCCCCTTGGTAATCCCGTATGATGAATTTCCAATGTTCGGTTTCCCCTTAGGTGAACTCTGTGTTTCCCCTCGCCAGAGCTTTCTCTGCCTCGGCCACTGTGGCTGCGTACCCTCTCTGTAGATAGGGTCCTCTGGTGGTATCATTCCATATGTGAACATCCCCATTGGTAAGTCCATGTGAGGTATTCTCCACATTAACCTCCCTCCGATAGGATGTGGTCTCCGTAGTGCTCTCCTTCCTGAAGAGGGAAGAGCACTTCCCAGCGCTATTCTAGAAAGATTCCTTTTGGAACCCCTAGTGTCACTACATCGACACAACGTCGAGTGAGTGACAGACAGGGAATGTCTTGGTTACTGATTTAACCTCTGTTCCCTGATGGAGGGAACAAGACATTGTGTCCCTCCTGCCGCTGACATGGCTGGGACTCTCTATTGGCTCCTCAGCATAAATCTGAATGAATGGTGCACACCATCTCCTTTTATACCCGTATGTCCGGGGGTGGAGAGTGGCATTCAAATTCCACTCGCCAATTCTCATTGGCCTTTTCTATTCTAAGCAAAGGTGATTGGGGCTCTCAAGATCGAACCCCTAGTGTCACTACATCGACACAAAGTCTCGTTCCCTCCATCAGGGGAGGTTACATCAGTATCAAAGACAATTTCAATATTACCATAACTGTGAGGTGCACCAGGTTAGCATGTGTGCTCATGCCTGAAAGATGGCCAGTAGTAACAGCAGATAGGGCAGAAGGAGCTATTAAACTAGGAAAATTGATAAAATGTGAGAAGAACAAAGAAAAAGGCAGACAAAAAAGAGAGATAATGTGAATGAAAAGATACAAATACAAAAAGATGACAATCATACGATACTATATATAAAAGTGAAAATTAGGAATGCAGGGATAAAAGAAAACTGTTATGTGTGTAGTGCAATTCCTGAGGCAGTAAGCCATATATACACACAACTACAGGGCTGCATGTATCTGGAAATTTCTCAGTAAAAGTAAGAAGGGAAGTAAAATTTCCAGTATGTTTCCAATAAGAAACTAATAAGAAAGGAGAAATTTTAGGTATCACAAAAAGATGTGAACAAATATATGAATAATGTGACTACACTAAAAATGACACTTGTTCCTGGACAGCACCAGACAGCAATGGAACCGATACTTTAGTGAACTACTAGTGGCTGTGTGGAGATACAATATATTCCAGACTACCAGGAAACTGGTCAGGAATTTGTACAATGGTACAAGTAGATAAAGATATATCAGCAATGATGACAAAAACAGATCACAGAGACCTGGTGTCAAAAAGAAGTGCCTGGGTGTTAGTAGACGAAATTGGGGAACATAGAATTACCAACTGGGGAGAAAGATTTTTCTCATCCTTGGTACCAGGAGTGGGGGTGTATCTCCAATGGAACTGGGTAGATAAAATACATTTCAAGTTAAACTCACTACTAAACTCCACTGAATTGACATTAAAAGTAATTAGGGAAGAACTTGGGGTAGTGACCCAGAACAGAATAGCGTTGGATTCTCTGACAGCAGCACAAGGGGAGGTATGTACAATGATTGAAACAAAATGTTGTACTTACATACCAGCAAATGATAATGAAACTGGAACAATATGGCAGGCAATAGATCAACTAAAGAAACTACAAAGATAGATGAATATGGATGAAGTACATGGATACGGATCATGGCTCTGGGGATGGTTTGGAAAATGGACAGTATTATTCCAAACTATATTACCAATAGTAATTATAGGAATAATTGCACTATACATGGAACCATGCATATGCCAGTGTGTATAAAATCAGGTAGCAAAGATGACAGTGGCACATGGACAATTTGTAATGGAGGGAAAAATCTCATTGGGAAGTGATTCGGAAAAAGAAGAACAGGATGAAGACTTTACTGAAAAAGACGAATAAGAGCTGTGCTGCCATAAAACATCCTGGTTACTTGTGTAACCTCTGTTCCCTGATGGGTCACTCTTGGGAGCCCGAGACACCTCTGGTCTTTGATAAAAGGCCAATGAAAATTGGCGAGTGGTATTTGCATACCACTCCCCCGGACATACGGGTATAAAAGGAGCTGGTATGCAACCACTCATTCAGGTTTTGTGCTGAGGAGCCAAGACATGGTCCCGGGCATTTCAGCAGGTAGTTCAGCGTTGTGGCAGGAGGGACACAACGTCTCGTTCCCTCCATCAGGGAACGGAGGTTACGCAAGTAACCAGGACATTCCCTATCTGTCACTCACTCGATGTTGTGTCGATGTAGTGACACTAGGGGTCCCTATACGAAACGCCACAACTGGCTGAACTGTGTTACGTGAACTGGCGATGTGTGATGTGCAGACCACTGTGTGCCTCGTAGCCAGCGCACCAGGCCGACACATAACCTCCCCCAACGCTGTTATGAGTGTCGAATGGCCCTTTGGGGACAAGTCGAAAGCCCAAAAGATAGAGACAGGCTAGCCCAGTTGTGGCCTCTTATCCTCTTTTTTTCTCTCCCAAAAAAAAGGATATAACCGACTGGGGCCACCAGGTCTAGTCGGGGGGGTGTCACTCCCAAGGGGAAGACACCACGGAGACCACACCCCACCCAAAGGGGGGGGGAGGGTATTTTGAGTGGAAATATGTCACATGGTCTTGCCGAGCTTTGTCGGATGTATGTCATGTGGAGAAGTCCCATGGCAGGTCCTGCCCTGTGGGGGATGAGTTTCTACAAGCATGGTGACTGGGGCAGAGGGGCCTCTGCCCAAGGAAGACGCAGTTTACAAACAGGGAAACGAAGTAGCAGAAGATATACATCGCATGGGGTTACCTACAGGGAACCACCACATGCGGAGCACCTACCCCAGTACAGGGCTTAGTTAGCATGTGTACTGAGCCGGCAGTGAGTTTCTCTGCAAACTCGTCTGCCACAGGGCTCAGAGAAAATCATCCAGGGAACACAGTTTGTGAACACTACTGGGAGTCAACAGCACACGTCTTCAGCTCAGGGGAGGTTAAAGGTGCTATGTGCAAGCGATACACCCGGCCAGCTGTCCCGGACTTACCTGCTTGTGCGTGCCACTACATGGGACGAAACCGGTTCCACCCAGAGATTGTAGAACCTCGCAAAGGTGTTGGGTGTTGCCCAGCCCGCTGCTCTGCAAATGTCTGTTAGAGAGGCACCACTGGTTAAGGCCCAGGAGGCTGCTAAACCCCTAGTAGAATGGGCTCGTAGCCCTGCCGGGGGCGGCACATCCTGGGCGTGATATGCCATTGTTATGCCGTCAATGAGCCAGTGGGCGATCCTCTGCTTGGAGACAGCGCTTCCTTTCTGCTGTCCACCAAAGCAGACAAAGAGCTGCTCAGAGACTCTAAAGCTCTACGTGCAATCCAAATAGATGCGTAAAGTGCGCACTGGACACAGCAATGTCAGAGGGGGGCTGTCACGAGGAGCATGAGGTCCGAGAACCACGTCTGGGTGGGCCAGTAGGGTGCTACCAGTACAACCTGCTCCTCGTCCTCCCTGACCTTGTACAGGTCTGTGCAAGTAGGCTCACTGGGGGAAACGCATATTTGCGAAGTCCAGGGGCCAGCTGTGTGCCAGCGTGTCTATTCCAAGAGGTGCCTCGGTCAGGGAGTACCAGAGCGGGCAGTGGGAGGATTCTTGGGAGGTGAACAGGTCTACCTGTGCCTGCCTGAATCAACTCCAAATCAGCTGAACCACCTGAGGGTGGAGTGTCCACTCTCCCCTGAGGGTAACCTGCCATGACAGCGTATCTGCTGCAGTGTTGAGGTCGCCCAGGATGTGAGTGGCTCGCAGCGACTTGAGGTGCTGCTGACTCCAGAGGAGGAGACGGCGGGTGAGTTGTGACATACAATGGGAGCGCAGACTGCCTTGACGGTTGACATATGCTACCGTTGCCATGTTGTCTGTCCGAACTAACACATGCTTGCCCTGGATCAAAGGCTTAAACCTCTGCAGGGCGAGTAGAATTGGCAGCAACTCAAGGCAGTTGATGTGCCAACGCAGCCACGGGCTCGTCCATGAGCCAGCGGCTGTGTGCCCATTGCATACAGCACCCCAGCCCGTTTTGGAGGCATCTGTTGTAACCACGATGTGCCTGGAGACCTGCTCTAGGGGAATGCCTGCCCGTAGAAACGTGAGGTCAGTCCAAGGGCTGAAGAGGTGGTGACAGATCGGCGTGATGGCCACACGATGTGTCCCACGGCGCCATGCCCATCTCAGGACTCGAGTCTGAAGCCAGTGCTGAAGCGGTCTCATATGCAATGCCACTGCTGAGGATGCCATATGCCCCAGTGGAACTGCTGTCTTCTGTCTGAATGCCTTCAAACAGGTCAGCAACGACTGTGCGTGCTCGTTCGTGAGGCGCGCCGTCAACGAGACTGAATCCAACTCGAAGCTGAGAAAAGAGATGCTCTGAACCGGGAGGAGCTTGCTTTTTTCCCAGTTGACCCGAAGCCCTAGTTGGCTGAGGTGCGAGAGCCCCAGGTCCCTGTGTGCACACAACACATCCCGAGAGTGAGCTAGGATTAGCCAATCGTCGAGATAGTTGAGGATGCGAATGCCCACTTCCCTTAGCGGGGCAAGGGCTGCCTCTGTGACCTTCGTGAAGAAGAATGGGGACAAGGACATTCCACTCTAGCCCAACGCTCGCGGCTGCCTGGCAAAGCATGTCCGTCATTTCTGCGTCAGCCTGTGACTGGGCGACCGTACCCGAGGGGGGGTGCCCAGCTGAGGCTTCCGCGTCCGACTGGACGAGCCCGCTCTCCGATGCTGCGCTCGAGAGCTCATCAGCTTTGCAGGCTCCGAACAAGAGGTCGAATTCACCGTGTTCTTACGAAAGCAAGCTGCGACCGCAACGTTGCCATGGTCATGTTTTCGCAATGAGTACATGATCCATCCACGAATGCTGTCTCTGCGTGGGTCGCGCCCAGACACGAAAGACAGCGATCGTGACCGTCAGAAGTTGAGAGATAATGACCGCAACCAGGAATAACACACAAACGGAAATGCATCTTTAAAAAGACGTTGCGTGTGTGCTGCTCTTTTAGAGAAATATACTCTTTTAGAGAAATATACTCTCTTACGTCGAGTGAGTGACAGATAGGGAACTACCATTTGAACTCGGACAATAGGAGCTGCATGGATTAGAACCCATGCTACCAGGAACATCAGTTACCTGGATACCGGAGACAATTTAGATAAATATACTCGAACATAAGATAATACAAAATTTGTTACCACCGATCATAAAAGCACTCAATATAAAAATATGATTGATTAGTGGCAGCTGTCATAGATTTTTTTTTGCAGTGCAAATTATAACTGGACAAATAAAAAATAATGCTTCATTTTATCTAAGGGCCGTTAGGTCTACAGCTCCACCTGTTCTAAATCAGACACAGAGAAAATGTAGTGCGCCCACACACTTGGTCAAAATTGTGACTTTAAATACACAATCCAGAAATAATAATATCCACAGAATGTAGAGGGGTTGACACTCCAGAGGAAATGTATTATTTAACGACGTTACAAGCATGGCAATGATAGTAAAAGTAGCATTTACTGTATGATAAGGGGAAAACCATTCAAAACACTCTGGAACCTGCAGATTTTGACCTCTGAGACATTGGTGTGGTATCCATCAAGGCTGCACAGTTGACTGAATTAAGAATTAATTCACAGTTTATCCTTGCACTGTAGTGCTTCACCACAAAATGCTGCCTGCATTTTGTAAACAACAGTGCTTCTCCTTCAGCATTTGAGACAGAGATGTGTGAGCACGAGGGGGCCTCTAGTGGCTATAGGCGGCACTTCAGCACAGAAACATAATATACTTAACACATTAAAGTTTAAATCGTCTTGTATCCCCTTGCCGGAAAGTGAAAGAGTCATTTAATAGGTCCCGATTTCCTTTTCTCACCCTCTGTGCAAAACAAGCTGAATTCCATTATATTAGCTATGCTGATGAAAGTGGTTAGGAAATGTTTTCAATTTCTATTGCTCACTCTGCTTGCTCTGAAAACTGACCGGAACTACTTGTGCATTCAACGGTTTGAACCGCATGCATTCCAGCCAATCAGAATCTAGTATTTGAACAGACCATGGTATATACGTATATATAAGTATAGGATCGGTGATGATCTGGGGGTGCTTCAGCAAGGCTGGAATTGGGCAGATTCATCTTTGTGAAGGACGCATGAATCAAGCCATGTACAAGGTTATCCTGAAGAAAATTTGCTTCCCTCTGACAATGTCTCCAGACCTGAACCCCATTGAAAACCTCTGGAATGTGATCAAGAGGAAGATGGATGGCCACAAGCCATAAAACAAAGCCGAGCTGCTTGAATTTTTGCGCCAGGAGTGGCATAAAGTCACCCAACAGCCATGTGAAAGACATGCAAAAGCTTGCCAAAATGCATGAAAGCGGTGATAGAAAATCAGGGTTATTCCAACAAATATTGATTTCTGAACTCTTCCTAAGTTAAAACATTAGTATTGTATTGGTTAAAAATGACTATGAACTTGTTTTCTTTGCATTATTTGAGGTCTGAAAGAGGTCTTTTTGTTATTTTGACCAGTTGTCATTTTCTGCAAATAAATGCTCTAAATGGCAATATTTTTATTTTGAATTTGGGAGAAATGTTGTCAGTACCTTATAGAATAAAACAACAATTTCATGCCTATAAATAAACACATGCCTATAAATAGTAAATATATATATATATATATATATATATATATATATATATATATATATATATATATATATATATATATGTAGAGCTAAGGAGGGCGGGGCCGGGCTGGAATGAGACACACCCGGTCCCCAATCAGCCTGATGGGGCGCGCGAGGGATAAAGGCGGCCGGGGACGACAGTTCAAGAGAGAGAGAATTGCAGGCAGCTGTACTGTGTGTTTTCAGTTGTGTGTTTTGGTTGTGTTTTTTGTTTAAATTGTTCATTAAATTGTTATTTAAGTTGTCAAGCCGGTTCTCGCCTCCTCCTTTCCACTAAACCCCCTTACAATACATATATATATATATATATATATATATATATATATGTGTGTGTGTGAGTGTGTGAGTGTGTGTGTGTGTGTGTGTGTGTGTATGCAGAGTTGGGAGGGTTTCTTTTTAAATGTATTCCACTACAGATTACAGAATACATGCTGTAAAATGTCATTTGTAACGTATTCTGTTAGATTACTCAAGGTCAGTAAAGTATTCTAAATACTTTGGATTACTTTTTCAGCACTGGTAGATTTTTTCACTTGTTTTGACTATAAAAACTTTGCCAGTACAGTAAGACAAAATACACGTTAAAAATATATTCTCTGAAAAACCTAAAATCTTATGCAGTGTTGTTTCTAAAACAAGATAAATTTAACTGAACTTGTTTTAAGGATTTTTAGATATTTTTACAGGAAAACAATACAAACTTTATGAGCAAGAATAAGATTTGTGCCCTAATATCAAAGGTCTTACTAGAGAAAAAGAAATTATGATCCAACGTGAATTTTCTTGATAAAAAAAATATGATAGTGCCCGGTAACATGTGCATGTAAAATGGCTAGAAATAGCATTTTAGCTTAGCGTAAAGCTGACAATTTACACAAGGTTTTTTCTATTTCTTCTGCTCCAAACTTACATCATAAGAAAGTGTTTCACCGCTGTTCAAATGCACTTTGGAACGCATCATTTATATGTATAAATGTTTTCCATCTGAAAGGACTAAATATTAAATGAAACAATGACAATAAAATGCAAAGTAATCTCTTCAGTAATCAAAATACTTTTTTAATGTAACTGTATTCTAATTACCAGTGATTTAAATTGTAAATGTAGTGGAATACAGTTACTTATATTTTGTATTTTAAATACATGTTACATGTATTCCGTTACTCCCCAACCCTGTGTGTATGTATGTATGTATGTATATACAGTTCTGGGGGAAAAAAAATAAGAGACCACTGCAAAATTATAAGTTTCTCTGGATTTAATATTTATAGGTATGTGTTTGAGTAAAATTAACAATATATATATATATATATATATATATATATATATATATATATATATATATATATATATAGATCATATATCAACATTTGTTCAGACTGTCATGTGCTCCAATTTTACTTATGCTCTTTTGGAAGAGTTGGTTTTAAAGGAATAGTTCACCCAAAAATGAAAATTCTCTCATTTACTCACCCTTATGCCATCCCAGATGTGAATGACTTTCTTTCTTCAGAAGCGATATGAAATGTGTGGGTGAGAAACAGATCAATGTTGAAGTCCATTTTTACTATACATTCTCCTCCCTGCTCAGTCGATCTCGACTTTAACTTTCACATTCTTCTTCACATTCTTCTTCTTTTGTTTTTGGTGATTTGCATTCTGCGTATCATGTATATTTAAGAATATAATCTTATGTAAACAAATTTGGCTTTTGGCTATTTGGCCCATTCCATATTTATTTATGCAATACAAATGACTGATGTGTGTTAATAACCTTTAATACACCAGTTTTCTGTGGTACACAAAATGTATTTTCCTATTAAAATCATGTTTAGGATTAGAGTTAGGCTAAGGGGTTTGGGCTCAGGGTTAAATTTAGGAAAAATCTTAAGAAAGCTCATTCAAAACCCTGATGTTCCTCTTTTTATGAGGCAGGGGTGGACTGGCCATTGGGAGAACTGGGACTTTTCCAGATGGGCCGGCCATTAAACGGGGCCGAATGGGCCGCGATAAGCTGGAATGGGCTGCCGCGTTATGCAGAACGTGCCACAAAACGGTGCCGCGATATGCCGAAGGGGGCAGCGATATGCAGAAAAGAACCCCCCCAACAACTTCTGCCAGTTTCTGTGTAAAATCCCGGGCCGATTTCTCTTCCCAGTCCGCCCCTGTTATGAGGTACATGTGACACACAAATGTATGGTCACATTTTGGTTTAAAAGGAGTGTTTATTTTGTATTAAATATAATTTATTTGCCTGAGCCATTTTTATGTTGTCAATGTAAATGCTGTGTTTTCAATGAGTCATTACTGCTTCAGCCACAAGGGGGCACTGCTTACGGATATTAGTGGCATGCAAACTTTCAGCCCTCAGACGCTGACAAGCCACGCCTGAGGAAAGCCACTAATTTGTGTCTTGTCTTCTTTTCTTCTGATTTCTCAGGCAAAAATGTATTCCTGGTTTTTGGAGGTTCCACCGAGATCCATGTCCAGACTTCAAGACTGACCTTTAAGTCTATACTCCCATGACAACAAGGCCCGAAGCAGCTGCAGGTGACCAGAGAGATAAAGGGGACCTGGCTGAGAGGGAGTACATCACAGCATGTCCAAAGGTGTCTGGCATTTAGCAAGATGGCCGACGAAATAAAAGGACTGATCTGGAAAATCAAGAAAAGCCTTCACACACTGACTGCTGATGAACACTTCCACATTGCTGTTAGCATCACACCAATCTGTATTCCTCCACCATCTCCAGGGATGATGAGGAAAGTTGTTTCAATTTCATTTCTTCCTACATGCAAAGCAACACTTTAACTTAATTGGAAGATGAAGGGTATGC
This sequence comes from Myxocyprinus asiaticus, assembly GCF_019703515.2. Lineage (NCBI taxonomy): Eukaryota > Metazoa > Chordata > Actinopteri > Cypriniformes > Catostomidae > Myxocyprinus > Myxocyprinus asiaticus. Next base: position 25,318,644 of record NC_059384.1, read on the forward strand.
TGTTACTTTTTGAAAGACATTATTGATGAGCTCATCCAAAATCATTTACCTGTTGTTGTGAATGACCAGCCTGTGTCTAATTTGATTGAAAATGATATACACAAACAAACACCATCACCAGCTGCACATACACAGACACTGTCAACAAACATACATGCAGACATTTTCATCATCCACATCTGCAGGTGTAGATACAGACACACAGTTTCTGGAGTATCAAAAGCTACTCTCTAGCTATGAAGAACTGGATAGAAAGCTGACAAAATATCACCAATAGTCAAGAAAAAAAGCCACCCCTCACAGAGCAGGACAACGCTCAAAATGCAAAGCACTTACCTCACACTGAGTACTTACCACACCCCAAGACTGATGGCAGGATGTACAAGAGAGACTTGTCATTAGAGGTGTGAATCTTCACTGGCCTCACGATTCGATTCAATTACGATTCAAAGGGTAACGACTCGATTATAAAACGATTCTCGATGCATCACGATGCATCTTGTCCTTCAATTTCTTTCTTTTTTCAGTTTCTTCAAAACATTTTTTTACTCTCTAATTTTTCCATTTCAGCTTTTTATTTAACAGCTGTTTTAAAAAAATCAGAATGTGTCACATTACATGAACTGGCCTTTTACATTCAGTATGAGCTGTGAATATAACATGGAACATCCACAATATTAAATAAATGTTTCTATAGTTTAAAAGAGTATCTCAGTTTTTCAGTTTCTTTCTTTAAAACTTTATAAGAAATCTCTTAAAAGCACAAGAAAAAAAAATATTGGTTCTCCATCAAAAAACACTGAATACTATTACTTCAACTGATTACATTTTTTTTATTTTTTTATTTTTTTATTTATTTATTTATTTATTTTTTTTTTTTAAGCATTGTAAATCGTTTAATAGTATTTAATTTTTATTTAAAATAAATCTATGCCATGCTATTCATTTTAATTTTTAACCACAACTGGAAGTTGCTGGTCCAGGATGAGAGATTTATCTGCTTTTATGAGAGTGCAGCTGTCAGCTTCTCCTCTCCTCACCTGCACAGGTGATAGTAAAGCAGTTTAAATAGCGCAGTTGTCGCTTCAGAAATGTATCAAGTGTCTCGTATGCACTATTCCATCTGTTTGCTCTGCGAGTAGAAGATCGCACGACCCTGTCGCAAAAGCTATGATGGAGTTCAAACCTTTATCATCAGGTGTGCGCACTGTCCTGATAAGCGAGTGACCGGCAATAAAGCAAAAGCTAATGAAATGGTGAGCGCGCAAGAGTAGGGAAAGGCATCGAAAAAAAAAAAAAGAAAAAAGAATTTAATGAAAACATCACCAACATCTCCCGAACCGCTGCCTCATCATTATTTTCTTCTGTGTTTTCTCCCGTTGTGTGCAAATCAGTGCAATAATGGGTGCAAACTCCTCTTTCATGTCGTTTGTTGGCTTGTTATCACGAATGCTATGTGTGTGGGTTTGTGAAAGAATTTCAGAATCATAGTTTCATTCGGGCACAAATGGTCATGTGTTTGATACAGCTGGTCTGCAAACAGTCTTGTTTGTGCACTTGACTTTAATGTATGCACTTAACTCGCGTCCTTGTTTCTACATCTGTCTTTGGCACGTGCCACTGCTCTGCCATGATTTAAACTGAACTCAGAATCGATTCTGATTCTTTTGAGAATCGATTCATAATCGTTTGAGTATGAATCGCGATGCATCGCTGAAAGATTTTTTCCCCCACCCCTGCTTGTCATACTGTTACGGTCGGCTCGTAAGCAGCAACAATAAGGGAGACTACGTTTTGGATACCTTGCTCAAAAGGAGTAGTTTATCAAAGAAAAAATATTTACATAAAATGAATTATGCAGAAACAAAAAAGAACACAACTGAATGGGGAAGAGCCGAGAGTGAAGACTGGGAGAAAGCCACTTAAAAGCCATCCAGCATTATTGGCACAGGTCTATCCCATCAACCTTCTGTAACCATTCACCAAACTGCAACACAAATGACAAATGCAGAAGAAAACCAATACAGCACAAAAGGGGCAGTAGCAATACTTACAGTGCAATGAATTAAAAGTATGTGAGGGTCAGGTAGGTGACAGCACTTCGGACATTGTTCACAATAGTTTGTGCAAACAAATCAACAAAGGCCTTAAAGCAAACCACACAGAGAGTGAGATCATTCAAGCTGTTCTGCGCATAATTAAACCAGGACAATTCAAAGACATGCTCATTAACAAAGATGATCTAACTGTGGCTGAACTGAAAAGCTTCCTACAGTCTCACCTAAGTGAAAAGAGTAGCAGTGAGCTATTCCAAGAGTTGATGAGCACCAGACAGCGTGAGCATGAGACCCTGGAACAGTTTCTGTATCGGGTCATGGGACTCAATCAAAATGAAATGTTTGCTTAAAGACAGTGACATTAGAAGTGAGTTGAAGCCCTTCCTCTCTAACCAGGCTGTAACCGATGAAGCACTGTTCAAACAAGTGAACAAGATCTCAAGTGAGGAGAGTGAACATCAACGCAGACTACTTCACACTGCAAAGTGATAACAGACCCATGCCCACAGCGCACAGCTTGGCTCTGAGTCAGATGAGGTGAACAAAGCTTAAAACCTCAGAAAAAGAGACAAACAAAACCATACAAGAACTGCGTGCCCAAGTTGAAGCTCTGACCAATGTCACTGACTCCCTGAAACAAGCAAAACAAACTGAACACTTATGTTACAGTCTTTAAAGTCCTGGATCACCTCCCCTCAGAGAAGAGGAAGACAATATGGATGCCTGAGATGTGTAGAACAGGCAAACAGCACTTGCAATCACTGTTTCATTTGTGGTGAGGAAGGAGATAGAGCAACTGGATGCTGTAAAAAGACCAAACAGATGGGACGTACCTTTCAATAATTTGTAAAGTGGCAGCCAGCAAGCAAATGATGAAGAAGGATCATCCAAGATGAAGCAAACATGTCAGAAATCAGACCTCAAGATGCCAGTGCCAACAGCGCAGTCTGCTCTCACACATCTAAAGAGCTGAATCAGACACAAGATAAAGTAGCTGAACAAGTTGGAAGCAAGTGCTTATTAAAATGTAACATAAATGTTTAAGCTGTGACTGTTTTGCTTGACATTGGTGCTCAAGTCAGTATCCTTGACCACAATTGGAAGAAAGCATACTCTAGCGGCATGACATTAAACTGAGAGTAACTGACCAAGTGTGAGATGTTTAAAAAGGAAGTGCGGTATGTTGGACGACTAGTCTCTGCCAACAGAGTTCACATTGATCCGAAAGAAAAAGATGCAGTCCATGCATTGATAACTAAAACACCTAACACTGTTGGAGAGGTCTGCAAAATGCTGGGTTTCCTGAGCTACTATCGCTCATATGTCCAGGACTTCTCTCGAATTGCCAAGCCCATCTATGATCTATTGCAAGTGAAGAATAGCGCAACAGTAACAGTCCAAGGAAGAACAAAGAGAGTAGGAAAGAAAAGTGTCCAGTTACCATCTCGGATGCCAGTAGAGTGGACTGAAGAACACCAAATATCTTTGTGTAGACTGATTGATGCTTTAACTATGCTGCCAGTCCTTGCCTATCCTGACTTTGACCTGCCTTTTACTCTCCACACAGCTACCTCAGTGCAAGGACTTGGAGCTTTTCTTTATCAGCAGCAGAATGGGAGACTAAGAGTTATCGGATATGGGTCAAGGACTCTGACACCTTCCGAAAGAAATTACAGACTCCATTCTGGAAAAATGGAGTTCCTTGCAATGAAGTGGGCTGTCTGTGAGAAGTTAGGGACTACTTGTTCTATGCGCCTCACTTCACAGTCTACACAGATATTAACCCCCTGATGTACGTTATGAGCACATCTTAACTCAAGCAGTGGGCTATAGATGGGTCAGAGAGCTCTCAGACATCAGATTTGACATCAAGTACCTATCTGGAAAAGGGACAGTGGATGCCGACACACTCTCCCTATTTCCACTTGAAGAACTATACAGCAAAGCAGTCAAGGCCACCTGGGAAGAGAGTAAAGCTGCTGAGCAACAAGATGTTGCCTGAGTGGCAGTCTTTAACCTGTCACAGAACCACTCACCTGAATACTGTACCCGGGAATGCCTGGAAGAGATAGACCCTGATGAGTTGAGGAAAGCACAAAGAACAGACCCAGATATTGCTGAAATCATCAAACTAAAGGAATATAATAGAACGCTTATAAGTAATATGAGACAAGAAGCCAGAGGTTCTGTCAAAAAGCTGATGCACGAATGGAGAAAATTGCACTTAGAAAGAGGACTCTTGTATCGTAAAACCGCACAAAGACGTCAGTTCATTTTGCCTGCAAAGTATAAACAAACAGTCTTCAAGCACCTACATGACAACATGGGCCATGTTGGAATAGAAAGGGTCCTTAGCTTTGCAAGAGAAAGGTTCTATTGGCTGTTCATGAGAAGGGACATAGAGGCGTACGTCACTAGACAGTGCCCATGTATAAAGAAGAAGAAGCCAGCCTTACACACAAAGGCTTCAATGGGTAGCATAACCACCAATTCACCGTTTGAGCTTGTGTCTGTTGATTACTTGCATCTGGAAAGTAGCAGAGGCAAGGTGTATTTCCCCAAAATGGTATCTGACCCATCCCATAAGCTCCTAAACGGTTTACTGGAGGATATGGCTGTACTGTAGGTTGACCTAACGTATGGTAAGTGAACATCTGGGCTGGCCATCTAACACGTGTGAATTTTCTAACTTGGACTGTGTGACTGTCACTATTGGGGGTCAGGTTAAGTCTCCTTGTACTCCCTTCTCGTTCAGAGCTGTCTGGTCCAGGAACCTGATTACTCTCAACTTCTGACAGTTCTTGCTCTGTTGCAGGATGCTCCAATTCCTGTCTTTCTTCAGGTTCATCAGATTCACAGTGTTGTTCTGCAGTTGCCTCTGTACAGGTAGGTTGTTTTTCCTTTACAGGTTTTTCACTGGGTCATTACAGGTAGGATGATTGCAGCTAAGTTCAGGGTCATTCATTTGGTTATTTGGCATTCGTAGCCAGTAATAATGCCCGCCACTCTCATCTCCATCAGTATCTGTGTCACTGTCTTGTGCTTGTTTGACTTGTTGTTTAGTCTGTCTGTGCTTTCTCATCTTTTTAGGTGCTGCTGTTGGAACATCAACAGCTAAGTCAATGACTTGATGCAAAATATTTCTCAGCTACCACTCTGTACACTGGACTGTCATTCACTTGTTCTTTCACAGTGTATATGGTCTTCTCCCATTATGACCTCAATTTTCCTGGTCCTCCCCTTTCACTTAAATTTCTCATGAGTACTCGGTCGCCAGGCTGAAGGACAACTTCTTTCAAGTTTTGGTCATAGTATTTCTTCCCACGTGCGTTTGAGTTTTTGCTTATTTCAGAAGCAATTTTGTATACCTGTCGTTCGCTCAGCCCATTCCTCTGCGTAACCTCTTTAAGTCTTATTTCCCTCTTCATGCATTAGTCTGAACAATAAGTTGATTGGCAAACGTGGATGACGTCTGTACAGTAAATAAAAGTTTGAGTATCCTGTTGCTTCATGTGGTGTGCAATTGTAGGCGTGGACAATCTGAGGTAGGTATTCCTTCCATCTTTTTTTTCCTTTCCTTCCAATGTCCTCAGAATCTGTAACAATGTCCTGTTGAACCGTTCAGCTGGATTGCCCTGCGGATTATATGGGGAAGTCCTAGAGTGGCCCATTCCAGCAAGTTGTCAAAGTGTCTTGAAAAGCTCATTCTCAAACTTTCAACCTTGGTTGTGGTGTAATTTGGCCGGAAAAATCAAACTGAAGAATAAAGTAATTAAAGATCCTCTGCTGCAGTTTTTCCTGACTTATTTTTGGTTGCATAGGCTTGAGCAAACCTTGTAAAGTGATCTACAACAACAATAATGTACTCCTCTATATAACAATAATAGCCACCTCTGCTACGTTCCAGATGCATGTGACACTGAAGACTGCAGTAATGATGCTGAAAATTCAGCTTTGATCACAGGAATAAATTGCATTTTACAATATATTCAAATAGAAAAGTTATTTTAAATTGTAAAAATATCTCACAATATTACTATTTTTGCTGTATTTTCGATCAAATAAATGCAGCCTTGGTGAGCAGAAGAGACTTCTTTTAAAAACATTAAAATAATCTTACTGATCTAAAACTTAAACGGTAGTGTAGGTCTAAAGTTTTTAAGTAAAGTCATTATGTAAAGAAAACGTATAGTCAGATTACTTCTTTTAACTTGAACTTGATTTTGTGAATAAGCTACAAAAATTCATTCTCTCTCAGGGGAGGGGTCTTTGTCTCCTCAGGTGTGAATCACATCAATATTCATGATCATCCACGCCTCCTCGCATATGGCCTTTCTAACACTAAAAGTGTCTTACAAAAAGTTAAATGACTATATTGTTTTGTATGAATGAGTGATCAGGATGGTTTTCACATAATTTTATAGCAAAAACTCTAGGCTACAAGATCCAGTTCTCAAAAGTCTTGTGAACAAATGTTTAGTATGTGTTATATGGCCTTAGTTCAGTGACTTCAAATTTTTATTTTTTCAAAAACCATGCATAAACATTATTTTCTCAAAAATACAAACATGTACATACATGTTACTCAAATTTGTTTGTGCTGAATACAGTGTTATCAGACTTTAGTCATTAATATGTTTTTAAGCAACTGAAAAAAGCACAAATGTCATGGCATGTCAAAACTTCTCCAGGGCCCAAAACACCCTCAGACCCCAGAGGGTTAATTAGTGAAACGGCTCAACATATGTCTTGTAATATGTTGTTTATTTAAATCACATGTTTGATGTTAGTTTTCAGTGGTTATTTCTGTACAAATGTTATGTTTAATGTCAGATTGCAATTCTAATGGTGTAAATGTTGTACAGTGTCGTCAAACGTTAAAGAGTTTTACATACTTACACAATCAGCATTGTTCACAGAAGAAACCATTTGGAAGATAGAATATATAATAAAATATCTATCTATCTATCTATCTATCTATCTATCTATATATATATATATATATATATATATATATATATATATATATATATATATATATATATATATATATATATATATATATATATATATATATATATATATATATATATATATATGATAGATAGATAGATAGATAGATAGATAGATAGATATATACATTATTATTATTTTATAGCTTTATTAAATATAGGCCTATATGTATGTGTATTTGTGATCACAAATGTGATGATTATTCACATATGGTGAAGTTGTAACGAAAAAGTGATATTAAATCAGAGTGGATTGTAAAGAAACTGATGTAGCCTAAAGTAATTGTGAAATATGCATTTAATATGAAGGAGACATATTTTTCACATTAAAATAAAAAATAAAAAGAAAGAAATTAAATGATTAAAAGCCACTAATTTGTGTCTTGTCATCTTTCCTCCTGATTTCTCAGGCAAAAATTAATCTGTCATTCAGGTCCTATGCCTAGGACCTGTAACATACACAACAGCAATTTTCCTTTTAAAATCATAGTTATGTGTAGATTTGGGTAAGGCATTACATTTAAAAAATATTGTAATAATTTAAATGCACACTGATTTTAAATGTAAAATAGAGGGGGAATTTAAAACAAAACTGGATGGAGGACAAGCCCAAAGCCCATTATTATTTTTCTTTTAAAACAAGAAAGCTTTTTTTTTTTTTCTCTCTTTAAAATGATCTTGGGAGACAGAACAATTCCCCTAATTAAAGAATCACTCAAGTTATGCTGGAGCAACAGACTTGTCCTTGTTGTAAAATACACTCTTTGTTATTTAAGCCATCAGCAAGTTTACATCATGATCTGAGCTGGAAAACCATAAAGGAAAGCCTTGTGGCACAATCAGCCCCATTTCCAATAGTTTCATTGTGTTAAAGTCTGTTGATGATGGACCAATCTCCCTGTGTGCTGTGTAAATGGAAGTATTGTTTCTGATTATAAACCTTCCGTTCTTCACCACAGCATGGGCCTTTCTTTGATATGCCTTTCATTTCCTCTGGTTTGAGTGCACGGAGAGTGAACCCAAAACTACATCCCTCTTGATTGACATCTTCAATCAAATGCTATTGATTTCCTTAAGTGCAGCATTGATTTATATGACACTCCTGCTGAAATGGTACAGACGGAGATGGTGTGCTTGGACTAGCTCTCAAAGGGAGACTGCTGCTGTTTTGCTGACAGCCAGCAAAAAAAAAAAAAAAAAAAAAAAAAATTCCTAAGTGAATCAGTCCCTGTGACGGGCAGCTTGTATTACTCATGTCTTCAATGACATCGGCAAGTAAATATGGAGCCAGTGGCAAGGCTGAAACAAAACACTGACCCACTCAATTAATTTAATTTAGTGTAATCAGAGATACTGTATTTGTATAAATGTAAAGCAATATTTTTACTAAACATGGATATGGAGCCCAATTCAGGTTCTGTATACTGTAATTAACCTAAATGTAGTGTAACTGACACAGAAAGGTCTTATAATTATATGGGAATCTCTACGGCATGGTTCCCTAAAGCATATAATGTTAAGGAGAGTACTTTAACAAGAGGCTTGTAAGTCCATTACGTGCAATAGATTTGCATACATTTATCTTGGGTGCATATTTATTGATCTACTGTACATATGTAAGATTTAAACTATTTCTGAAACATGTCTTGGCAAAGACTAGGGCTGTCAGTCTGTACATTTTAATTGAATTAATTGCACGGCATGGCGATTAATTAACTGAATTAATCGCAATTAATCACATATGTTTCTGGAGTGAGGCCCCCAAATAAAGAAAATGCAATTCCTATTTATCAGATATGTATTAGTATAGAAATATGCATTGCAATATTGCTGCATACGAGTACAAAAAGTGGCTTTAGAAGTCAGTATATATATATATATATATTTTTAGTGCTGTCGAAGTTAACACATTAATAAGGGCACATATTTTTTTAATGCCGTTAACGTGTAATATGACCCTTTGAATTAACCGTAGTTCATGAGAAGCGAGTCAATTCGCCACTAATGTCACATGCATTGACCGTCGGGAAAACAGATGCTGGGAAACATTTATGCTAATACCTGCGGCAAGCATTTTATCAATGTAGCACAGCAGTAGAACATGGCCGCAAAGGACAGATAGAGCTCGGAACTTTGTAACATTATTGCAGTGGCAAGACAGCTGCCATTTGAACACCTCCCTTGCACTGCGAGGCACAGTGCGAGCGCAAAGTGAAAGTGTGAGCGCGAGGCAATCGTCTGTGTTCCGCGACTGCTACCACGTATAACGTGCCAGTAAAGGCAGCCAGTGGAGTTTCTGTTGCCTCCTAGGGAGTTGGTGCCCTATGTAGACTGCGTAATATGCGAATAGGGAGTGGCGGTACTGATTACTGGCTAATGGAAACCCTGCTGCTGTCTCCAAGGTTTTGTCACAGTGTCTCTGTTTGATAGTGCACTAGCCAATGCAGAAGTTGGAGACATTGCTGTGTAGGGCTTTACTGGTTGTTTAGATCAGTGTTACTATCAGAAATAATTAATAATTATTTCTTTAGTTATTAATTAATATTTAAATTAATTAATTTAATCTAACTAATTAAAACCTCATATGGGGCTCCAGTAAATGTAGTGTGCTACATTTAGGAGCGGGTTTGGTTATTAGCAATAATCAATAATTATCAAAGATAATTATCAATTATTAAAATCAATAGAACATTGATGAAAATCAATGTTAGCTTTTCTAATCCTTTAAATCAACAATTATCAAAGATAATCGTTAATTGTTAACATCGATGAAAAATTAATTAAAATTAACACTATCTTACTGATCATTCAAATTCAACAATCATCAAAGATAATTATCAATTATCAAAAATCAGTAGAATATTAATAAGGATTAACATTGACGGGGCACCACCCTGGAATCAGGGACTAATAACCAGATAGTATAACAGTCTCAATATTAGATTGTTTTCTTAGGAAAATCGACATCCGAAGAATATCGATTTTCGGAAAAAAAAAAAAACAATGAATGAAGGCTTGAATCTGAGCACTGACATCCGGTCAGCATGACACAGGTGTATGCAAAACAAACCAAAACACTTCTCTTTGTAATATAACAAAGTTTATTTATGCAGTAATATCAATTAATAATTAATACAATGCAGTCAATAAACTTCCGACTTACATCTACAAACTAAACAGTGATATGATTAGATATGGAAACTAAAATAATCCTATAACACATAAGGTGTGTGTGTGAGAGTGTGTGTGTGTGTGTGTGTGTAAGGAGCAACGCGCACAAAATGGCAGACGTGACTCTCGTGGAGAGTGTGTCATGTGAGACTTCCGGCCAGGGAATATGGCCGTGAATGTGGGCGGAGAGAAACCAGTCAATGGTAGCTTAGGGACAAAGCTGAGCTTTATCACGAAGCTATCTACTAGCCAAAAATGTGTGCCAGAATGTTTGTGAGGGGTCGCGCATGTGTGTTTGTGTGTGGTTAGTACAAGAGAGAGAGAGAGAATTAAGTGACGACCCCAAAGCCGATTTCGCGATCGTGGGAGAAACTAAGCTGTTAGTTTATCACTCAGAGACGCGGTGGACGGCTCGTAAACCGTCCTGCATTCTTTGATTCTTTAATGGATAAACTCAGTTTGCCGGTCTCTCCCGCGATGGTGGAAATGCACAACAGACCAATGTGGTTGGACTACAATACAGCAAATCAAATTTGTGATAATTCCCTGAGTATTAATAATGAGCGGACATGGCGGTCCGTAAACTGTACAAGCAATAACCTTGATACACAAGAATAACACACTATAATATTCTATCTCTGCCCAGACGTAAACCTCTTACTTGAATCGCATGAGGATGCATAATGTGTGTTCATCCGTCCTTTAACTCAGACTCGGTTCCTCGAGGCTCGGGTGATGATGGGAGGCCATTTCCTCGCTCTGTCGGTGGGCGGTACGGCTGCTGATTCTCGGCGGGCTGGCGGAGAAATCAGCGACGTCGACTTTATTGAAGATGGAGGAGAAATCTTTTCTCTCTTCACTTCTGCAGGCAAACAGATGAAGATGTGGATTGCTCGGCAGTCTCCTTCGGATCCTTTAGAGTGTTCGGTGGAACACAGAGTAATCTCAACTCGTGCAGTGAGATGGAGATTGTATGGCCACAGTTTCAAGTCGGATATTAATTCCTTGTGCCACGAGGCTGCACCTGAGAGCAGCGATGAGCTGCGTCTACACATGGCGAGTAAAGTTGCTGGAAGCAAATCCTGGAAGCATTTCAGAGGTATTTCTACTCCTGATGATGTCATGGTTGAGGGATGTTCTGTTGTGTGCCTCATCCAATAGGAGTTGAGAGTTCGATCCTTCAGTGAGCAAGGCTTCATGGAATTTGTAGTCTGTTTTGGACTCCATTTGTTTGATTTTGGCGCGGTTTTTAACAGTAAGATTTATGACCTGGTATGTGGGGGCCTGAGTTAGGTTATACGACTGTGTTAGGCCTGCCTTTGTCTTCTATCTGAATACATGAGGCCCAACAGCTGGAGACATTGCTGGAACCCTGCAGGTAATCTACACTGTCAAAATGGGTTAACCCATTTAATCCCACCGGTAACAATTGTGACCAGGGTCTAAAAGGAGTTTTTTTATGTATTTTGAACAGAGATGTCAATTGTAAATGACAGTGCAGACTTTTTTGCATGAGTGGTGCAAATAGTCACATGACCAGAGCTATTTAATTCCACTGTGCTCCTGGAATGATTATGTCTTTCAAAACTCCATAAAAAGAAGCAAATAAATCCTGTCATAATACACTTTGTACATAATTTGAATGGAGTTGTGTTGTGTTCATTTTCTGTTGTTCAACTCTGTTGGTGGTGTAGGTTTTGTGTGGATGACTGAAAAATATATCTGGATGAAGCATATTTTGTCCACTCATGTTTAAAAAATTATGCGATTAATCGCAATTAAATATTTGTATCGTTTGACAGCTCTAATATTTTTTTATTCTCTTATCATTAAACATAAGCCTATAGTCGACTGCATTCCAGACATCAATGTCATAAACACTGCATGTTTTCCCGACGCTGTGCCAAGAGAAGTTTAAACTTTTAAAATCATGTCTCAAGATCCCTACATTCTGTTGTGCTTCATCCAGCTGTCAAGAACCTGTCCTGTGTAACTGGCTCTCTTTCTGTGGCTGTGCTGCTTCTGAGGTTTGTTGAGGCATGCTGACTGCCCCCTGCTGACGTGGCTCATAAAAACACAAAGATAGGCCTACTTCAATCTTGAATTGCTCCGATGGTAGGAACATACTTACTTTTATTATGGAATCTGTGTATGGATCGTGGAGACATTATTAATTGCATTAGTTTTTTAAAGTACATTACTTTTTATTAAAGGGGTTATGACATGGAACATACACAACAGTGTTATGTTATGGAACTTGTGACCAAATACATCTGCATATGAATCCCTCTCCAGCAAGACAACAACGACTATTTTTTCCATCACTGCACCCTTTGCCCCGCTCATTGGTGGTCAGTCTGTCACATAAAGAAGAGGAGAGAGATTGGCCTGTCATGATAGATTTATCCAAAGTGGATATACACAGGGCACCTTCATGTACCTATCTGAATTTAAATGTTTTTTTACATAAATGTGCACTAGATGAGTGGCTGACCGTTATCATACATCTCGCGCCACTTTTAAAAGACGCAATATCAAGTTATATCTCTAAAAAGGATCCCCCATTGTGTTCCATTCAGCTGTGCTGTCTTACTGTTGTGCTGTTTTGAAGGCGCCCTGGACCGTGTTTGCACCCATCTGTGGTATTTTTAATGGTTGGTCTTTTGTAAACATGCACTACAGGACGTATTTGATCATTTTTATGCATTTCTGGCGATGTGTCACTCTACTGCTGCCACTGACTGGGAGAAACACTTGCCGTTCTGTGTGTAAACAAACTGGGAAAATGTGAGATGTGAAGACCAGCGTCTCTGCTTTGGCCTGTTGAAGTCGGTTGAAGCACCCTAACATCACCATGGATTGTATAACTTTTGTGTATTCAGAACTAGTGATCGACCGATATGGGTTTTTTAATGGCCGATGCCAATATCCAGAGAGCAGGGTGGCCGAAAGGCAGATACAATGCCGGTATATCACACAATTTAATATAGTAATTAACATAAACATCAAATTGTTAAAAAATGAATAAGTTCTTATTTAGCAATATATTTACACACTAAACACTAAACTTTAACTTTGTAAAAAAAGAATCTAAAAAATAATATTGTATTTTAAATGGTAGATAGCAGTTTCTTCTGATTTCTGTTTAGTCATCAAATTTTAGTAATTTATTTACAAATGAAGAAACTGTTAATATATTAGGAAGAAGGAAATAACAGTACACACTGTATTCCAGCAACCATGAATGGCATGTCCACGTTAGCAATCTCATTTTCTCAAAAAATACAGAAACAAACCAACTGCACATACAGTGCATAGTGAATAAGACATTTTCTCATAGGACACGTGAAGCGCTTTCACTTTGAAGTTGCACTCACACGCTCGTGCAGATCCAGCGCGAGCAGCAGTCTCCTGACAGTTTAAATGGCCTGGATTGCCTGCTTGGATTGCCATGGACTGACCATCATGATTTGTGAATCAGAGGAACTATTGATCCTGATCCTGAAGTTTTTTATTCTGTCTGATGGAATACGCGCTTCAGAGGAAGATATTATATGAGCATTCGACGGGAAGAAAATGCTGGATTTTCATGAAGTTTGTGAATTACACATTTTTAAACGAGATATTTGCATATTTGCAGATGGCATATGATATTTGACAGGTATATGAACTGTTGAGGAGAGACTGTTAGAATACATGCTTCAGAGGAAGATTTATGAGCGTTCCACAGGATGCTGGATCTGCTGAATTTGTGTGAGGATGGTTTATTACATCTGTTTAAACTAAATATACGCATATTTGCAGATGGTATATGATATTAGTTTTATTGATATTTGCCTTTTTATTATTAGACAAGACAGTTAAAAGTTACAGATAACTGTTGAGGAGAGAGAGGGTGAATGAAACAGGTAAGCACTTTAACATTATGAGCTCTAACGCGACTGCTGCGGCTCTGATATGTGTGTTTTTGTAGTAACACGATGGCATGTAACAACAAAATGAACCATGACTGGTCGTTTACATGTCTCAGTCACTTAACTTGAAAGCAGATGATTCTCAGCACCCTCAAGAAACAAACTGGCCAAAGGGGGAAATTTATCAGCCGATGCCAATAATTAAAAAATTCTGAATGTGGGCCGATTTATCTGCCTCTGCGATATATCGATTGACCACTATTGAGAACATTTCTGTATGGATTGCTTGTGAAAGTTACAATATGATTCAGGCTTTGCAAAGGAACTTTTATTTAAAGATGGGGCAGTTAAAATTTAACTACTGGATGAAAAAAACGTAAGTTACCAGTTTCATTCATGAATATTTAATATGTCATAACTGTTTGATAGTTTATGGTGCTGCTTAAATGAACAGTTTGATACATTCAGATGAAATGTGCTGGGTGGACGTTATGTGTTAACCCTGAAATGCCATTTTATAATGTGTGGAGTTTGTTATTTTTTTTTATTTATTTTTTTCGGATTTGGTTTCAATAATGGCTGTATGGGAAGGGCTGCATGATGTTAGCCAATCACAACAGTGGGCATTTACATTGAAGTCTTAAAGGCCAGACAGCTTAAAACAGAGTGTTTCAGACAGAGGGCCAGAGACAGGGTGGAAAATTATTATACAGGTGCTGGTCATATAATTAGAATATCATCAAAAAGTTGATTTATTTCACTAATTCCATTCAAAAAGTGAAACTTGTATATTATATTCATTCATTACACACAGACTGATATATTTCAGATGTTTATTTCTTTTAATTTTGATGATTATAACTGACAACAAAGGAAAATCCCAAATTCAGTATCTCAGAAAATTAGAATATTGTGAAAAGGTTCAATATTGAAGACACCTGGTGCCACACTCTAATCAGCTAATTAACTCAAAACACCTGCAAAGGCCTTTAAATGGTCTCTCAGTCTAGTTCTGTACACTACACAATCATGGGGAAGACTGCTGACTTGACAGTTGTCCAAAAGACGACCATTGACACGTTGCACAAGGAGGGCAAGACACAAAAGGTCATTGCAAAAGAGGCTGGCTGTTCACAGAGCTCTGTGTCCAAGCACATTAGTAGAGAGGCGAAGGGAAGGAAAAGATGTGGTAGAAAAAAGTGTACAAGCAATAGGGATAACCGCACCCTGGAGAGGACTGTGAAACAAAACCTGTATATTACTAAATTATGTATATTATGTATATTACTAAATTATGACTCTTTGGTGCAAAAAAAAAAAAAAAAACTGTATTCAGTAATGATTGTAAAAACTATTTATTTATTTATTTTTTATTTTTTATTTTTTTTACTGTATTCAGTAATGTTTAATAACTATAACGTCTTGACAAGATAACATGCAATTTTCATTTTTGGCAATATTTTTGACTAAGCATTGGAAATATTGGCAAAAAATTCAGCACTGTTGGAAACATTATAATTTAAGTTATAATAACAATTTATGTTCTGGTTTTGGAAAAGGCAATTGCTCTATTATAAAATAATGTACAATGTAAATTAAAATGATCCTAATTTGCAATGAAGCTCATCCATCGATTGCTCAAGAATCTTTAAACCTTCTGCATTCTGCCCTAAGTAATTTTTGCTTTATAAGGCCGATATTAATGAGTTAATCAGCATCTTCATGCACTCTCTTAAGTGAACAATTAAATAAAAAATGAAAACAAATTGAATCTAAGCTCAGAATCACCATACTGTCCATTTCACACGGTATGATGCAATAATGTGCAACAATGAATAAGAGATTCTTCTAGCTGTCAGTTCAAGTAAATATCTACCATAACACACGTGCTCTGAGACTTCAGGGTATGCATTTAGGAACAAACGCCACCCTTTTTTTTATCAAGATCTGGATGCCAGGTCATTTAATGACAGTATTTGTATTGCTTAGATGTTCGAAGCATTTTAAAAGCACCATTTTACTTCATTTTACTGTCAAAATTTTGATTAATGTCTGCTGACACAATATGGCATTCAAGGGAAAATAAAAACATGACAGCCTATATGTTATGTGAACAACACAAACGATTTTTGTAAGCACTCTTGTTAGCTTTTGTCTTCAAAAGATCCATTATACACATATCACTTGCTACTGCTAATTTTGAACAATAGAACACTTTTCATGCACACTGTAGCCTGCATTTCCCACATCGCATTTTATGTTGTAGCTTTTCACTCAGAAATCATTTCTAAGGTGTCAAACAACAAATGGACACTTAAATGTATGATATCATACCGAGTTTTGATGGATGGCATGTGGTTTTGTCTTTGTCAAGCTTGCCAATTAGGGATTTTGCCTCATTACAAATGCATGGATATTATTCTAAGAAAGTCTCAGCCATCTAATGCATATTGCACACAAAACTGAAAAGTACTGGGGAAAACTGCTAACTCCAATAAGATTGCCCAACTGCATTGCAACTTCTAGGTGTCAGGGTACACAGATTTGTATCAGTCCGCCAGGAAACAAAGTGTGTTTAAAATGTACCAGGTGGTTATTATGAGCACTGGAGAGAAACTCACTGTATTTGACAGTAATAGCCAATTTTATGGCTTCAGATCTGTACAACCATTCACAAAGACCATTGTGCCATATTTTTTTTTAAGTCTCTGCTGTTGATGTTCTCTGTCAGGTGTTTGGAATTTGATGTTTAAATTTCAAGATGATGGCCATAAAAGGCCAATATTGACTGCTGAATGAGGAATCATACCCAGATGGATAATGAGGCTTGAATCACCAGAGGCATTTCCGCTCTGATACTGTATGTATCTAAGTGGGCAAGTACACCTATATGCTGTTATCTGCTACTGGAAACTGTCTAGCGTATTCCAGGGGAAGAGAGATGTTATAGCTGTAATGTTTGTTATTGGTGGATATTACCTCAATTGATTGTGACTGGTAAATATTTTGAGATTTCAGAAACAAGTTTGCAATGTATATTTAATCTTGTGTGACTGTTTCAATGGTAATCAACAGTGACAGTTCTCAGATTGGTTATTTGATCTTAGGTAAACAAAACTGAGATTTTAATAATGAGTGTGAGTTCAAAACTGTTTGAGCTCAGAATGCATTTGTGTTTTACAGATCAGTCTTATTTTTATTCTTGTACACACACTTCTAAAACTCCAGAACAACTCTTGTTTTCATTTATATATATATAAATGATATATATATATATATATATATATATATATATATATATATCACACACACACACACACACACACACACACACACACACATACACGGTCAAAAATGTTGAAACACTTGACTGAAATGTTTCTCATGATCTTATAAATCTTTTGATCTGAAGGTGTATGCTTAAATGTTTGAAATTAGTTTTGTAGACGAAAATACAATTGTGCCACCATATTAATTTATTTCATTATAAAACTAAAAGTAAATAAAAAATAAAAAAAAGTTTTTGGAATTGATGACTTGGACCAAATAATAAACAAAAGCAGCCAATAAGGTCCCAACATAGATGGGAACTCTTTCAATACTGTTTAAAAAGCATCCCAGGGTGATACCTCAAGATGTTGGTTGAGAAAATGTCTTGAGTACATGTCTGCAAATTCTAAGCAAAGGGTGCCTACTTTGAAGATGCTAATTTATAACGTCCTGGTTACTTGTGTAACCTCCGTTCCCTGATGGAGTGAACGAGACGTTGTGTCGATGTAGTGACACTAGGGGTCACTCTTGGGAGCCCGAAACACATCTGGTCTTTGATAAAAGGCCAATGAAAATTGGCGAGTGGTATTTGCATACCACTCCCCCGGACATACGGGTATAAAAGGAGCTGGTATGCAACCACTCATTCAGGTTTTGTGCTGAGGAGCCGAGACAAGGTCCCGGCCATTTCAGCGGGTAATTCAGCGTTGTGGCAGGAGGGACACAACGTCTCGTTCCCTCCATCAGGGAACGGAGGTTACCAGGACGTTCCCTATCTGTCACTCACTCGACGTTGTGTCGATGTAGTGACACTAGGGGTTCCTATACGAAACGCCGCAACTGGCTGAACTGTGTTACGTGAACTGGCGGTGTGTGACGGGCAGACCACTGCGTGCCTCGTAGCCAGTGCACCAGGCCGACACGTAACCTCCCCCAATGCTGTTATGAGTGTCGAACGGCCCTTTGGGGACAAGTCGACTGCCCAAAAGATAGAGACAGGCTAGCCCAGTCCTGGTCTCTTATCCTCTTTTTTTTCCTCTCCCCCCCAAAAAAAGGAATTAACTGACTGGGGCCACCAGGTCTAGTCGGGGGGGTGTCACTCCCAAGGGGAAGACACCACGGAGACCACACCCCGCCCAGAGAGAGGGGGGGGTATTTTGAGTGGAAATACGTCACATGGTCTTGCTGAGCTTTATAGAAAGTATGTCATGTGGAGAAGTCCCATGGTAGGTCCTTCCCTATGGGGGAGAAGTTTCTACGAGCATGGTGACTGGGGCAGAGGGGCCTCTGCCCAAGGAAGACGTAGTTTACCAACAGGGAAACAAATTAGCAGAAGATATACGTCACATGGGGTTACCTATGGGGAACCACCACATGCGGAGCACCTACCCCAGTACAGGGCTTAGTTAGCACATGTACTGATCCGGCAGCGAGCTTCTCCGCAAACTCGTCTGCCACAGGGCTCGGAGGAAATCATCCAGGGAACACAGTTTGTGAACACTACTGGGAGTCAACAGCGCACGTCTTCAGCTCAGGGGAGGTGAAAGGCGCTATGCACAAGCGATACACCCATTCAGTTGTCCCGGACTTACCTGCTTGTGCGTGCCACTACACGGGATGAAACCGGTTCCACCCGGAGATTGTAGAACCTCGCAAAGGTGTTGGGTGTTGCCCAGCCCACTGCTCTGCAAATGTCTGTTAGAGAGGTGCCACTGGTCAAGGCCCAGGAGGCCGCTACACCCCTGATAGAATGGGCTGGTAGCCCTGCCGGGTGCGGCACGTCCTGGGCATGATATGCCATTGTTTGGCGTCAATGACCCAGTGGGCGATCCTCTGCTTGGAGACAGCGCTTCCTTTCTGCTGTCCACCAAAAGCTCTGTGTGCGATCCAAATAGATGCGTAAAGTGCGCACCGGACACAGCAACGTCAGGGCTGGGTCTGCCTCCTCTTGGGGCAGCACTTGCAGGTTCACCACCTGGTCCCTAAAAGGGGTCGTGGGAACCTTGGGCACATAGCCCTGTCGGGGTCTCAGGATCACGTGAGAGTAGCCCAGACTGAACTCCAGGCATGTTTTGCTGACAGAGAACGCTTGCAGGTCTCCTACCCTCTTGATCGATGTGAGGGCAGTCAGGAGGGCAGTCTTCAAAGAGTGTGCCTTAAGCTCAGCTGACTGCAAGGGCTCAAAGGGGGCTCTCTGTAGGCTCTGAAGAACTACAGAGAGGTCTCATGAGGGAACGAGGTGCGGTCTGAAGGGATTCAACCTCCTGGCGCCTTTCAGAAACCAGATGATCAGGTCGTGCTTCCCTAAGGACTTACTGTCCACTGTGTCGTGGTGTGCCGCTATAGCGGCTACATACACCTTCAAGGCGGAGGGGGACAGCCGCCCTTCCAACCTCTCCTGCAGGAAGGAAAGCACCTATCCGACTGCGCATCTCTGGGGGTCATCTCGTCGGGAAGAACACCACTTATCGAACAGATGCCACTTAAAGGCATACAGGCGCCTCGTAGAAGGTTCCCTAGCCTGAGTGATCGTGTCTACCACCGCGGGTGGTAGGCCACTTAAGTCTTCCATGTCCCATCCAGGGGCCAGACATGGAGATTCCAGAGGTCTGGTCGTGGGTGCCAGATGGTGCCCCGTCCCTGAGAAAGAAGGTCCTTCCTCAGGGGAATTTCCCGGGGGGGGGTTAGGGGGCTGTCGCGAGGAGCGTGAGGTCCGAGAACCACATCTGGGTGGGCCAGTAGGGTGCTACCAGGATGACCTGCTCCTCGTCCTCCCTGACCTCTGTGCAAGTAGGCTCACTGGAGGAAATGCATATTTGTGAAGTCCAGGGGGCCAGCTGTGTGCCAGCACATCCATTCCGAGAGGTGCCTCGGTCAGGGCGTACCAGAGCGGGCAGTGGGAGGATTCTTGGGAGGTGAACAGGTCTACCTGTGCCTGCCTGAATCGACTCCAAATCAGCTGGACCACCTGAGGGTGGAGACTCCACTCTTCCCTGAGGGTAACCTGCCGTGACAGTGTGTCCGCTGCAGTGTTGAGGTCGCGTGGGATGTGAGTGGCTCGCAGCGACTTGAGATGCTGCTGACTCCAAAGGAGGAGACGGCGGGCGAGTTGTGACATACAACGGGAGTGCAGACTGCCTTGACAGTTGACATATGCTACCGTTGCCGTGTTGTCTGTCCGAACTAACACATGCTTGCCCTGGATCAACAGACAAAACCTCCGCAGGGCGAACAGAATTGCCAGCAACTCTAGGCAGTTGATGTGCCAATGCAGCCGCGGGCCCGTCCATGAGCCGGCAGCTGCGTGCCCGTTGCATACAGCGCCCCAGCCTGTTTTGGAGGTGTCTGTCTTAACCACGACACACTTGGAGACCTCCTCTAGGGGAATGCCTGCCCGTAGAAACATGAGGTTGGTCCAAGGGTTGAAGAGGCGGTGACAGATCGGCGTGATTGCCACGCGATGTGTCCCGTTGCGCCATGCCCATCTCGGGACTCAAGTCTGAAGCCAGTGCTGAAGCGGTCTCATATGCATCAACCCAAGCGGAGTGGCCACCGCTGAGGATGCCATATGCCCCAGGAGCCTCCAAAACAGTATCAGTGGAACCGCTGTCTTCTTTCTGAATGCCTTCAAACAGGTCAGCACCGACTCTGCGTGCTCGTTCATGAGGCATGCCGTCAATGAGACTGAGTCCAACTCCAAACCGAGAAAAGAGATGCTCTGAACCGGGAGGAGCTTGCTCTTGCCCTACTCGGCTGAGGTGGGAGAGCACCAGGTCCCTGTGTGCACACAACACATCCCGAGAGTGAGCTAGGATTAGCCAGTCATCGAGATAGTTGAGGATGCGAATGTCCACTTCCCTTAGCGGGGCAAGGGCTGCCTCTGTGACCTTCGTGAAGACGCGAGGCGACAAGGACAGGCCGAAAGGGGGGACTATGTTTTGATACGCCCGACCCTCGTATGCAAACCGCAGGAAGGGTCCGTGTCAAGGTAGAATCAAGACGTGGAAGTACGCATCCTTCAGGTCTACCGCCGCAAACCAATCTTGATGCCGGATGCTTGCTAGAATGCATTTTTGCGTCAGCATCTTGAGCGAGAGTCTGTGTAAAGCCGGGTTCAGTACTCGCAGGTCCAAGATTGGCTGCAACCCACCGCCTTTTTTTGGTACAATGAAGTAGGGGCTGTAAAACCCCTTCTTCATCTCGGCCGGAGGGACAGGCTCTATCGCATCCTTCTGTAGGAGGGTAGCATTCTCCGAGCGCAAGGTAGCAGCGTTCTCACCCTTCACTGAGGTGAAGTGGATACCGCTGAACCTGGGCGGACGCCTGGCGAACTGAATCGCATAGCCGAGTCGGATGGTCAAGATCAGCCATCGCGACGGATTGGAAAGAGCAAGCCACGCATCCAAGCTCCGGGCGAGGGGGACCAAGGGGACAATCTTGTCGGACAACCAGCGGGTGGGGCCTCGTGGCGGGGTGGAGCCTGAGGTGCCACGCCGTGTTGTGGCCGTGCTGAGTTCAGGGACATCGAAGCACTTACCTGGCTCCTTGTGACCACCCCCGGAACAGCCTGGGACGGGGGAGGAAGAGGCCTGTCCTCGTGACCCGTGGAGACTGTCACATCGGGGGCAGATTTGTGCCACAGCTGGGTGCGCAGGGGCGGAGAGACTGCCGCTGGAGGCCAAACCTGCTAAAATGGAATGGTGGATGGCGGTCGTGATGACGGCCGTGCACACTGGGTATGTGACTCAGGGAACAAGGAAACTGCTCTTTTGCTGAAATCTTGGGTACCGCAGCCACTTGGGCATGCAGTGAAATTAAATGAAAAGGCAACCTCCTGGCCCTCCACCGGGGGATGGATTGGTCTGTTTACCAGCTCCAAAACAGTGGGTTTCATCGTCCCTGGGTCACCCATCTCAGGGGCGCTTCGAAACCTTTCGCGGGTTCTTGGCGGCCGGCCATGAGACAGGCGGCGTCTGCTTCCTGCGGTGGGCTCCACGCCGGGGCCGGGCCGAAGGGGCGGGCCGTGGTGGAGCCGGTGCAGTTACCACAGGGGGATGCCCTTGGCGACGAGCAGGTGGGGTGCGGGATCTTGAGCCGTGCCGGAGCAGGATGTGCCAGATAGCCTCCGTCTGCTGCTTCACTGTCGAGAACTGCTGCTGGGCAAAATCCTTGATGGTGTCGCTGAATAGGCCAACCTGGAAAATGGGGGAAGCAAGGAATCGTGTCCTGTCGGCCTCTCCCATCTCGACCAGTTTGAGCCAAAGGTGGTGATCCTGGACCACCAAGGTGGACATCGCCTGCCCAAGAGACCGCGCCGTGACCTTCATTGCCTGGAGAGTGAGGTCGGTCGCCGAGCGCAGCTCCTGCATCAATCCCGGGGTGGAACTACCCTCGTGCAGTTCCTTTAGCGCCTTGGCTTGGTGGACTTTCAGGAGAGCCATGGCGTGCAGGGCGAAGGCGGCTTGTCCAACGGCACTGTAGGCGTTGGCCGTCAGGGACAACGTAAACCTACAGGCCTTGGAAGGGAGCTTTGGGTGCCCACGCCAGGTGGCGGCGCTCTGTGGGCATAGGTAAACCACGAGCGCCTTATCCACTGGGGGAATCGCAGAATAGCCCCTGGCCGCCCCACCATCGAGGGTAGTGAGGGCGGGGAAGCTGAATGATCGGGACCGGGCAGTAAAAGGTGCCTCCCACGACCTTGTCAGCTCCTTGTGCACTTCCGGGAAAAAAGGAACTGGGGCGGAACGGGGCTGTGAGCGGTGCCGCAAGCCCAGGAACCAATCATCAAGCCGCGAGGGTTCAGGGTATAGCGGAGGGTTCCACTCTCGCCCGACGCTCGTGGCTGCCCGGAAAAGCATGTCCATTATTTCCACGTCAGCCTGTGACTGGGCGACCGTACTCGAGGGGGGGAGCCCAGCTTAGGCTTCCGCGTCCGACTGGACGAGCCCGCTCTCCAATGCTGCGCTTGAGAGCTCATCAGCTTTGCGGGCCATGAGACGAGCCGGCGGACTCATTCAGAAGCCCGATCGGGGCAGACGAGCGTGTTGGGAATGGGAGGTCCGTGGGGGGATGCCTGGCGGAGGTGGTCCCATTGGGGTCCCCAAATCGCCCCCAGTGCTAGCCGCACTGGCCTCATACCCGTAGGTAGAAGCACCGAGGCGGGGAGCTGCTAGAGTGGCTCGCTTTCATAAGAAAGCAAGCCGCGGCCATGGTCATGTTCTTGCAATGAGTACATGATCCATCCACGAATGCTGTCTCCACGTGGGTCACGCCTAGACACGAAAGACAACGATTGAGACCATCAGAAGTTGAGAGATAACGACCTCAACCAGGAATAACACATAAACGGAAAGGCATCTTTAAAAAGACGCATCTTTAAAAAGACGTTCTGTGTGTGCCGCTCTTTTAGAGAAATATACTCTCTTATTTCTGCCGAAGCGCCCAGGGGCGTTCTCTGAAGTGCACCAGTGCAGAGAAGGGAGAAGCCACTGAAATGCGCCATCAGGTCCAGCAGAGGTGAATGAACAGTCAGCTCAGTGAACATCGACCGTTTGGCTCTGAAGAAAAATCTGAATGAGCGGTTGCATACCAGCTCCTTTTATACCCATATGTCTGGGGGAGTGGTATGCAAATACCACTCGCCAATTTTCATTGGCCTTTTATCAAAGACCAGATGTGTTTCGGGCTCCCAAGAGTGACCCCTAGTGTCACTACATCGACACAACGTCAAGTGAGTGACAGATAGGCAACACAGTTTTGATTTATTTTGGATTTTGTTTAGTCACAACATAATTCCCATTGTTCCATTTATGTTATTCCATAGTTTTGATGAATTTACTATTATTCTAAAATGTGAAGGAAAAAAAATATAATAAAGAATGAGTGTTTCAAAACTTTTGACCGGTAGTGTATATATACATATACACACTGGCGGGCCAAAAGTTTGGAATAATGTACAGATTTTGCTGTTTTGGAAGGAAATTGGTACTTTGTGATCAGTTGAATGCCACTTTGGTGAATCAAAGTACTGTATAGTCAGGACATTACTGATGTAAAAAAAAAAAAAAAAACAGCACCATCACTATTTGAAAAATAAAGTCATTTTTGATCAAATCTAGAGAGGCCCCATTTCCAGCAGCCATCACTCCAACACCTTATCCTTGAGTAATCATGCTAAATTGCTAATTTGTTACTAGAAAATCACTTGCCATTACATCAAACACAGGTGAAAGCTATTTGGTTTGTTAAATGAAGCTTAACATTGTCTTTGTGTATGTTTTTGAGTTGCCACAGTATACAATAGACTGGCATGTCTAAAGGTCAGTATTAGGTCAAAAATGGCAAAAAAGAAACAGCTTTCTCTAGAAACTCATCAGTCAATCATTGTTTTGTGGAATGAAGGCTTCCTTCAATGCTTGAAATTGCCAAAAAAATGGAAGATTTCATACAAAGATGTACACTACAGTCTTCAAAGACAAAGGACAACTGGCTCTAACAAGGACAAAAAGAGATGTGTAAGGCCATATGTACAACTAAACAATAGGATAATTTTTTTTTTTTCAAATTGTTATAGTAATTTTTCATGTTTCATGTTATTAATGTCTTGATTATACATTGTGATCAGTTGAATGCCACTTTGGTGAATAAAAGTAATAATTTCTTTCTATAAGAGCAAAATCTGTACATTATTCCAAACTTTTGGCCACCAGTGTGTGTGTATATATATATATATATATATATATATATATAATTCTTCCTTTTCATCATCCTCATTATTCACCTGTTGGTATTGTATAAGAGAAAATTGCCCAGCTACTATTCTACCTACCCATCTATGTATCATCACTTTAGCACAGGCTAGGGCACATGTGCAGGAACACAGCAAAAGTCCCAATACCACAATCATAGGCAGGAAGACCTGCACTATGAATGGCCCCCAAGGCCCAAAGTTTTCTATTAGCCACCTATTAAAGCTAAATCCTGCAGATTCAGATGGGCCAATTGCATCCCTAATTTTCTCTAGGGCTGTTATCACATTAGTGATATTATCTGAATTGTCTGGTATCAGAGTTAAACATGCATCTCCTTTGAGGTTTAGCATTACACACAATCCTCCAGTTTTGGCCATAAGATAATCTAATGCCATTTCATGCTTGAGCAATGTCGATGGGAATTATCGTTGTCTTTCAGAAGGTGGAACCCTTTTATGGTTTCATTAGCGAATCCTGACATAGTGTAGGTGATATTTTGTGGTCAGTGAGGAATGTTACTCCATACCACAGAAAAATCCCCAATCCCCATTTTTCCCCTAAAGATGGAACGACTCCATATTGTAAAATTGGGCCATGGCCCGCTTTAACCTATGTCGTTTAACTCTTTCTCCCCTTCATTATTATGATTATATGGTGTAGATTCAACTTTATCAAATAACAACATCCACTCCAATCAGTTGGTGGTCTATCGAAAGTTTGATTTCCACACTGCCAATATTTGGAGTACATAAAACCTATACCTAGGTTTACATGGTTTCTGAGGCTATTGTTTGCCACGACTGTTTTGCTATCAATTGTCATAGTTATATTCTTATCCATGTTACTAGTTATAGTCATAGACACCCCAGCTTTATAATAGGATAGGCTCATTATCCCTGTTAAGTACTCTCGGCAGGTGGACATCCCCACAAATTGCCCTGACACATCTCAGATGTTTTGATTTCTTTATCCCAGTCGGTCTTTCTATTGGTGTAACGTTCTCTGCCTTTTCTATTAGTTGCAGGTTAAAACTGTCATTACAAAGCATTAGCCAACATTCAATGGTGTCTAGTGGGGTATTATTATTGTATGTGGCAACCAAGAATGCTTTGGCCACCCTTCTGCTCCCCACCTTAGTCTTCACCCCACTAGGTGAGTTTGCCCTCTTGGTGTTAATGTGTCTATTGCTTCTCTTGAACAATTGCTGGGGACTATTGTTAGATTGAATAGTGGATTCCAGCTGCATTCAGATAAGAAGGGGAACCATATACAAGTTGGGTCACACTTTGGACAGTTCTGTTTGTGTCCGAAAAGTTTACACCACCACGTCCTTGGTGGGTTTTTCCTTCTCTGTTGTGGTTGTATTGTGTTCTTGTCTGATCTACGCCCTACTCCCAATCTTAGGGCCCCCTCAATTTTCCTGACCCTCATTGGTCCCCCTAAGGGACTCTTCTGCCTCTGTCAAAGTTAGAGGCACACCTGGTGTAAGCTGCATTTCCTTGGCCCCGCTGCTAAGCACTGAGGTGCTCGCCAATCCTTCCCACTCCTCCATGCTTGATGGGGCCTTCCTTCAGTGGATCCAGGTATCCCTCTCTGCGATTTTTACCACTGAGTTGGTCACTAACAGCACCTGGTATGGCCCGGTCCACCTAGGCTTTCTCCAATTTCTCCTTTTGCAGTCATTCACCACCACCCAGTCTTCTGGTCTCAGAGAATGCAGTGGTCACTGTAATGGAGTAGGCAAGGCTGCTATCACCTGTGTGTGAATAGACTTTAGAGGGATGGAGAGACTCATGCAGTAATTTAACATTGTATCTTCAAACTCTTCCTCCCTTAGTAGTTTCCCTGGCCCCTCCATGCCTGTATGCATTGGCTTCCCATTATTACTTCAAAGGGGGAGAGGCCTGTTTTGGGTTTTCCCCTCCCTCTCATGCTCAACAGCACCAAGGGTAGTGCTTTTACCCAGTTTAGACTGAATTCTTCACACACTTTAGCTAGCTTGTTTTTAATTGTGCCATTTTCTCTTTCTACTGCTCCTCCGCTTTGAGGCTGGTAAGCACAATATGTTTTTAGATCAATCCCCACATAGTCTGCCATCTTCCTTATTACATTATTTGCAAAGTGTGGCCCATTATCACTCGTCAGCTTCCGGGGAATTTCCCATCTCGGTTTGATTTTCTTCAGTAACACTTTTGCCACAGCTGTGGCATCTGTTTTTGCTGTGGGAAACACTTCAATCCACTTAGAAAACATATCAACAATTACCATACAATATCTTTTTCCCTCACATGGGGAGAGTTCAATAAAATCCATCATCAGATGATCAAAGGGGGCATCAGGGGAGGGGTGGCTGGAGCACTGCATCGCTTGCCCCCTGCCAACATTGTCTACCATCCCCTCTTTTGACACATGGTCTT
Organism: Myxocyprinus asiaticus; assembly: GCF_019703515.2. Taxonomy (NCBI): domain Eukaryota; kingdom Metazoa; phylum Chordata; class Actinopteri; order Cypriniformes; family Catostomidae; genus Myxocyprinus; species Myxocyprinus asiaticus. The sequence continues at coordinate 25,346,236 of NC_059384.1, forward strand.
GTCCATGTGTCAACTTAGCTAGAAATGGAAATAAACACTTAGGTAAACATGGGTTACCATTAAGTCCGTAACACACATTATTTACATATGCACAACCAGTGTTTTTCCATTGTTTGCGCTCTTGTGCAGGAGCGTTTTTCTAAGCCTCTGCTAGTTCCTGTAAGTAAAGAGATGTGGTCATGGGTGAGGAAATCGAAGTCATTTGTATGGCTGTGTGTGCTGGTGCTCGATCTGCAGCTTTTGCAGCCAGATCGGCACTATTGTTTCCTTTTGAAATTGGGTCCTGCAGTTTGGTGTATGCTTCACATTTGCACACAGCCACTTTTTGTGGGAGCAAAATAGCCTCAAGGAGATTAGAGACAAGCATAGCATGTGATATTTGTTTACCAGTTGAAGTAAGAAATCCCCTCGTTTTCCACAATGTACTGAAATCATGTACTACTCCAAAGGCATATCTACTGTCTGTGTAGATAGTGAAATATTGACCTGTACCTAGAATACAAGCTCTAGTTAGGGCAAACAATATGGTTGCTTGAGCTGATAGATGTCCTGGCAGTCAACAATATTATGATTAGTAACAACAGCATAACCCACTCGATTTTCATCCATTTGGGGATCTTTCCTACTTGATCCATCTACATAGAATATCATATCTGAGTTTGGCAGTGGTGTAGACCTAAGATCTTGTCTTGGCGAACAGGCTTCCGCTATAGCTGCTAGGCAATCATGTGGCTCCCCATCATCTCCCATGGGGAGTAAGGTAGCTGGATTTAACACTGTACAGCATTTGATGGTTAGATTTGAGAGTGATAGGAGAATGTTATGATAATGCAGAAACCTTGCAGGTGTTAAATGGCTGGTCTTTTGTTCTAACAGGATGGATGAGACAGCATGAGAAATAAGCAAATTAAGTGTTTGATATCCTACTAAACCCCTCGAGACCAGCACAGCCATGGAGGCGGCTGCTATGGCTTTCAAGTAGTGTGGGAGGCCAGCAGCCACTGAATATAATTTGGAGGAAAAATATGCAACTGGTCTAAGTTTCCCATCACGTTCTTGAAGGAGGACGGATGTCATGAATCCCCGTTTTTCACATACAGTCTGAGTGAAAGGCTAGGTGCTGCAGTCAGGGCTTGCTTAAGCACTGAAAAACTACTCAGTCCTTTGTCCATCCATGTCAGTTTGTCATTTGGTCATAGACCATGGTCATGTGTCATGCTGTGCAGAGACTGTGCTATCTGTGCATAATCAGAGAACCATTATCTACAGTAGCCTGTCATGTCCAGGAATGCCATCATTTGTTTTTTAGTAATTGGTTTTGGTATTTTTAAGATGGCTTGTATTCCGTCATCTGAGAGCCGCTTAGCATGTTTAGAAATCAAATTGCCTAGGAAGATTAAATCCTGTTTTACAAATTACAATTTAGAGAGACTGGCTTTATGGCTGTGTGCTGCTAAATATTGTAGCAGTGCCACGGTTTCAGTCTCACAGGCCTGCTCATTTTTGGAGCAAAGCAACAAATCATCAACATACTGAATTAGCGTGCTTCCGCATGGCAGGTCAAATCCTTCTAAACTCTCATGTAGGGCCGCAGAAAATACTGTGGGGCTTTCTGAAAACCCCTGTGGGAGGCGGGACCAGATCCACGATTTACCCTTTAACGTAAAGCAAACCAGTATTTCGAATCAGGATGCACTGGAATGCTGAAAAATGCATTGGCCTAATCTATTAGAGAAAAATACGTACTATCACCAGGTACTTGTGTTAAGATTGTGTGGGATCTGGGACCACAGGGGCTCATGCATAAACTGCATCATTTACTACTTTCAGATCTTGGACAAACCTCCAAGCTGTGGGTTGCCCTTCCTGTGAAGCTTTCTTAACTGGAAAGATTGGCGTGTGACAAGGGGAGTCTGGACACGGCACAATCACTCCTTTGTCCACTAGTGACTCAAAAACAGGTGTTATGCCTTCTGTAGATTCAGGCTCAAGAGGATATTGAACTTTATAGGGCCTGTACTCAGATTTTGGAGAGACTATTAACGGAGCTGTGTTGGGCCCACAAATCTGGTGGAATTTTTTTTTAGTCTCGGATCCATTGCCTGCATCGAAGGGGTCAAATTAACATAACTACTACTCTGGTGTGTCAGCAGATGCACAGAATGCAGCCAAACGAATGTGCAGGCAAAGGGTTTACTGTATGCTTTTAATGAGGGTGAGTATCATACTCCTCCCTCTAACACCCAATATATGGTTGCAACTAGCCACCCAATCACCCACTTCTTTCCATAAACTGCAATTTGGTTTTGCTAGGGACACATGAAGGTCATATGAGGTTTGCATGAAGTACAGACAGTGCACAGAATCCATCACTTCCCCAATATAGGTTAGTTCCTACTAATAAAGTGCTCTCATATCCCTTCCTGAACCAATCTCTCTCAAAATTTGGGTCTGGACCCAGTGTGTGCTTGACATAGGCCATACAATGCAGGTCTATTGGCTGCATGAAGTCAATTTTCCTTTCGGTGACCAATTCGTGAGCCAATTGAATTAGAGTGCAGGAGATTGACCTGGGTCCATCTGATTTGAGGTCCCATGAATACCAATACTTTGGTACAATACTCCGTGAAAGGGAGTCAGCTCACGTGAGTTTTCCTGTTGCTGGACTGTGTCCTCACCCGTGTTAGAAATATTTTGTCCTCTGGGTGCCGTATCAGGAACCCCAGGATCTACATGTTACAGGCATCCATCTCCACAAACACCTTCGACTACGTCGGGGTGTGACTCGGACTCAGGGACCCAGTCCCTGGCTGCGCAGCTTTACCTGTCATTATAGATCAGGGCGAACCTGAGTTAGGATCCCATCCTCGTTGCCAAATTGTCATGGAAATTCTCCACATGGAATAGTGTTCCAAACACACACAGGACACAGAGCAGTATTTTCCTTAGCTTTATTCATACCACCCTGCCAGAGGAAGAAGCTCCTGTGTCTTCTAACCCCCCTTACACTTATGGCAGGCTTATATAGGATATACTTATGTATAGTTCCTTGTTTGTTAACAAGTTACATGTGATTTGACCTCAGCAGATTTCTCATGCGATATGAACGCAGTAAGATGTTTGTTAGGAATGTATTGTATATACTGTATATTTCCTTGAGCAAACAAGTTGTCATATGATCGGATTTCAGCGGTATGTTTGTTATAACAAGGATATATTGTCTTTGGCTTATAAACAGAATGGTCATCCATTTAAACTCATAAGCACAATATAGGGCTGCTCTCATACTGCATTTTCTAGCTTAAAGTATGTTATATATAAATAATAATGTTTTAATATACCTAACTATTATAATTTCTTTCACAGTAGCCACAGTACTGAATCGTCTCCATTTATAGACAGTTTGTCTAACTGTGGGCAGATGAATATCTAAGCTCTTTGAGGTAACTTGTTAACCCTTTCCAGCTTTATGCAAAGCAACAATTCTTGATTGTAGGTCTTCTGAGATCTCTTTTTTGGCAAAACATGGTCCACATCCGCAGATGCTTCTAGTGAATAGCAAACTCAAAATGTTTGAGTGCTTTCTATAAGTCAAAGTATCTCTAACCCACACCTTCAATTCAGAGGCATGGACTCTACAAGACCCATGAAGATGCCCTGTGGTATCTGATACCAAGACATTAGCAGTAGATCCTTCAAGTCCTATAAGGGTGGAGCCGCCGTGGATCACACTTGTTCATCCAGAACACCCCACAGATGCTCAATCGGACTGAGATCTGGGGAATTTGAAGGCCAGGGAAACACCTTGAACTCTTCTTCGTGTTCCTAAAACCATTTCCAAACAATGTGTGCAGTGTGGCAGGACACATTATCCTGCTGAAACAGGCCACTGCCATCAGAGAATACCATTACCATGAAGGGGTGTACCTGGTTTGCAACGATGTTTAGGTAGGTGGCACGTGTCAAATTAATGTCCACATGAATGGCCAGACCCAGGGTTTCCCAGCAGAACATTGCCCAGAGCATCACACTCCCTCCACCAGCTTGTCATCTTCCCACAGTGCATCCTGGTGCCATCACATCCCCAGGTAAATGGCACAAATGTACACGGCCGTCCACATGAAGTAAAAGAAAACAGGACTCATTGGACCAGGCAACCTTCTTTCACTGCTCAAACGTCCAGTTCCGATGTTTGTGTGCCCATTGTAGGTGCTTACAATGATGGAGAGGGGTCATCATGGGCATTCTGACCGGTCTGCAGCTACACAGCCCCATACACAGTGGAGTGTGATGCACTGTGTTGTGAGACATTCTTCCCGTAATTATCATTAAAATTGTATGTGACTTGTGCAACAGTAGACCTTCTGTCGGTTCGGACCAGACAGGATAGCCTTTGTTGCCCTCACGCATCGATGAGCCTTGGGCGCCCAACACCCTGTCGCCAGTTTGTGGTTTGTCCTTCCTCGGACCACTGTTGGTAAGTACTCAACACTGCTGACTGGAAGCACACCACAAGCCTTTCCGTTTCAGAGATGCTCTGACCCAGTCATCTGGCCATAACAATTTGGCCCTTGTCAAAGTCGCTCAGGTCTCTACTCCTTTCCACTTCTCCTGCATTCAACACATTGAACACGAGAACTGATTGTTTGCTTACCATCTAATCTACACAGACCTTGACATGTGGCCTTGTTAGGAGATGATCAACATTATTCAGTTCACCAGTGAGTGTTCATTATGTTTTGGCTCATCAGTGTATATATATATATAACTCCTAAACATTTGGTATCACTGAAATGCCCAAGGGATACACCAAGATTTCTTATGTGGCAAGTATGGGCTATGAGAAACTTAAATAACAATTGATAATTAATAATGAAATAATAATTGCTGGGTCTCAGGAGGATAATTGACTTTAAAGCCTGATGTATTAAATATTATTAAAAAAATTGTTTTTAAAAAATTTTTAAAAATCACGTAAAAAAATTTTTTTTTACATTTTCTTTTAGATTTTGTCTGTAGGTTCAAAAAACAGCTTCATTTAAAACATATGAATGTTCTGATTATTATTTCAGATGTTTTAAAGTAAGATTAAGCTTTATTCTTTGTATGAAAAAAAAAAATACAATTAATTTTTATATCTGCATGTTTTCCAAACATTACAAAAATTAACTTTACTTAGGTGATTGGGAAAAATAAGACATTGATATAGTATAGAACAGCATTCTGAGATGCTGTTTTTCAAACCACAACTGTACAGAGCGGTTATCTTAACCAGTCTGGCCATTCTCTGTTGACCTCTCTCATCAATAAGTTGTTTCCATCTGCAGAACTGTCGCTCACTGGATGTTTTTTGTTTTTTTGCATCATTCTGTGTAAATTCTAGAGACTGTTGTGTGTGAAAATCCCAGGAGATCAGCAGTTACAGAAATAATAAAACCAGCCCGTTTGGCACCAACAAACTTCCATGCGATTATTTAATAAGCCAAATTCGTGGCAGCATTGCAGTGCATAAAATCATGCAGATACGGGTCAGAAGCTTCAGTTAATGTTCACATAAACCATCATAATCTGGAAAAATGTATCTCAGTGATTTGGAGCGTGGCATGATTGTTGGTGCCAAATGGACTGGTTTGAGTATTTCTGTAACTGAATGACCAGACTGGTTTGAACTGACAAAGTCTACAATAAATCAGATAACCACTCTCTGCAATTGTGGTGAGAAAAATATCATCTTAGAATGCTACTCTGAGATGTGGGTTGGTGCTGTTTTGGCAGCACGAGGGGGACGTACACAATATTAGGCAGGTGGTTTTAATGTTGTGGCTGATATGTTGTATATATATATATATATATATATATATATATATATATATATATTGTAAAAAAAAAAAAAAAAAAAAATGAAACGTCCTCTCACTTTCAACTGCTTTTATTTTCAGCAAACTTAACATGTGCAAATATTTGTATGAACATAAAAAGATTCAACAACTAAGACATAAACTGAACAAGTTTCACAGACATGTGACTAACAGAAATGGAATAATGTGTCCCTGAACAAAGGGGGGCTCAAAATCAAAAGTAACAGTCAATATCTGGTGTGGCCACCAGCTGCATTAAGTACTGCAGTGCATCTCCTCCTCATGGACTGCACCAGATTTGCCAGTTCTTGCTGTGAGATGTTACCCAACTCTTCCACCAAGGCACTTGCAAGTTCCCAGACATTTCTGGGGGGAATGGCCCTAGCCCTCACCCTCCGATCCAACAGGTCCCAGACATGCTCAATGGGATTGAGATCTGGGCTCTTCACTGGCCATGGCAGAACACTGACATTCCTGTTTTGCACAAAATCATGCACAGAATGAGCAGTATGGCTGGTGGCATTGTCATGCTGGAGGGTCATGTCAGGATGATCCTGCAGGAAGGGTACCACATTAGGGAGGAGGATGTCTTCCCTGTAACACACAGCGTTGGGATTGCCTGCAATGATAACAAGCTCAGTCCAATGATGCTGTGACACACTGCCCCAGACCATGATGGACCATCCACCTCCAAATCGATCCCGCTCCAGAGTACAGGCCTTAGTGTAATGCTCATTCCTTCAATGATAAACGCAAGTCCGACCATCACCCCTGGTGAGACAAAACCATGACTCGTCTGTGAAGAGCACTTTTTGCCAGTCCTGTCTGGTCCACCGAAGGTGGGTTTATGCCCATAAGCGATGTTGTTGCCGGTGATGTCTGGTAAGGACCTGCCTTACAACAGGCCTACAAGCCCTCAGTCCAGCCTCTCTCAGCCTATTGTGGACAGTCTGAACACTGATGGAGGGATTGTGCTTTCCTGGTTTAACTCGGGCAGTAGTTGTTGCCATGCTGTACCTGTCCCGCAGGTGTGATATTCGGATGTACTGATCCTGTGCAGGTGTTGTTACACGTGGTCTGCCACTGCGAGGACGATCAGCTGTCCTTCCTGTCTCCCTGTAGCGCTGTCTTAGGCGTCTCACACTAAGAACATTGCAATTTATTGCCCTTGCCACATCTGCAGTCCTCATGCCTCCATGCAGCATGCATAAGGCACATTCATGCAGATGAGCAGGGACCCTGGACATTTTACTTTTTGGGTTTTTCAGAATCAGTAGAAAGGTCTCTTTAATGTCCTAAGTTTTTATAACTGTGACCTTAATTGCCTGCCGTCTGTCAGCTGTTAGTGTCTTAATGACTGTTCCACAGGTGCATGTTCATTAATTGTTTATGGTTTATTGAACAAGCAAGGAAAACATTGTTTAAACCCTTTACAATACAGATCTGTAAAGTTATTTGTATTTGTACAAAATTATCTTTAAAATACAGCATCCTGAAAAAGGGACATTTCTTTTTTTTTTTGCTGAGTTTATATACTGTATATATAATTCTTTTTTTTTCACACACAAAAATGTGTGGTACAGAAATATTGATCAAACTAGACAGGTAAAATTTTTCAGAATAAAGGGCTTATGTGTGAGTTTTGACAGTTGAAATTTGAAAATCACAAACATTCCAAAACAGACTCTTAGTGCATCTGAACATTCCAAAATTGTAATGTAGTCTAGGGGATTTTGGCCACTGTAAAAAGCATAAATTATGCCTTTTCAGAGCACTTCGGTCGGAGAATAATAATTGTGGCCAAGCTGTAGGGTCGTTCCAAACAGAATTACCATCAAAATGACCGAATGTCTGCTATTTTTGAGCTCCATACTTTTCAGCACTCTGAAGCTTTCACAGTGAAGGGTAAAGTCTTTGAAGAAAATAGGGTATAGGGATGATAAAAGATAATTGGTTTTGGTTCCCTTGCAAGTCTCCGCCCCTGCCTATAAAGTATTTATTGGTCTGATATTGAAAATTGCATCAGAAAAAAAGATAGAAAAAAAATAAAATAAAAATAACCACCATTTTTGCAGTTTACTTTCAATAGATGGTATTTTTGGACTGGAGAGGAAGTGTTTAGATCTGAAACTTATAGTATGTTTACTAGAGTTGGGGTACTCAAGTTTGGACTCAAGTCGGATGCAATTTTACTTGTACTTGACTCAGACTCGAGCCTTTGGGACTCATAGATGTAGCCAGAGTTTGTTTCACCATGTTGAGCATACACCTGCAGAGCAACACACTCAGTCAACCAATACGCTTGAATGTTACTATGGAGACTGCTGTATAACATCGATTACTGAGGTGGCTGGCAAGACGAACACATAAAGATAGGTATGTAACCAATGTACTAGAAACTACAAGGTAGTTTTGCATGGGACCTGACAACTGGTATAATCATATGCGGTGTTTGTGCAGCCAAGACGGTGCTTGCATTGCGGTTTCGTTGTGGTTAAGAACTTCACTAAGTCAAGACACCCACATCATGTCTCTCACAGTTTACTAAAACAACATATAAAAATACAAATTCAGAAAAATATTATTAATATTCGGCTATTAAGTCTTTTTAGGCGTAATGTATCCACACATATAGACATCTGTAGTCTCTTGTGGACCACGCAATGTTCTCAACTTAAACTGGTCCTTGATGAATTAAGTGTAACTTTTTAAATAGTCGATAAAAAAAAGTATTGCTAAAGCTGACTGCAACTCTGAAAAACAGATAAACAGTTATTATTTTTCTATTTTAAAAGCATTGACAATCTGCTTAAAATATGTTCTTTAAAAAAAAAAAATCCACAATAAAATGCATAATGAAATGTGAAGTTATTTTGGACAGCGAAATGTTTTGTTTATAATTTAATTATAGATTGGGTGACCAGATGTCCTGGTTTACACAGGACAGTCCCGGTATTTGGTAGGGTCACTGATTTTTTTTCTTCTTAAATTAAATCTCCTCATTGTCTTTCTCGCTGTTGTCTCTGGTATCATTTGCAGAGAAGAAAATCAATTTTGTTGCATCGCACGTTGATTTGACGATACATTCATTATAGTCTTCAGCAAATCAGCTGAAATGTATCTGGTTACCATGACAATGACCTCATGCGCTCTATGTCATCCTGTCAGTCAGCACAAATGCCCAAAATAATGCAAAAATGCGTTTTCAACAACGAGCTGAAAGAAGCCGATCCATGTCTTCGCGCAACACGTGAAAATGTAAGTGAGGTGTTTTCTGAATGTTCATTTTCCCCACGAGCACTGAGGTAAATCAGACAAGTGTCACATTCAGACAGTTACGCTGCACTTTTTACATAGAACAAGCACTTAAATGAATATTCCGGGTTCAATAAAAGTTAAGCTAAATGTTGATTACAATAAAACATTATTTTGACTCGTCTGATCCTTTTCTTTAAAAAGAGCAAAAATCGAGGTTACAGTGAGGCACTTAAAATGGAAGTGAATGTGGCCAATTTTTGAATGTTAAAATACTGACTGTTTCAAAAGTATAGACACAAGACATGAACAATATGTGTTAACATGAGTTTAGTGTGATAAAATCACAAACTAACCTTTTCTGTATAATGTTATAGCCAATTTTACAACTTCTTTGCCATGATGCTATAATGTCAACAAACCCTAAAACGACTGTAAAAATGACTATTTAAACAACTTTACAGCTCAAATAATACACAGATTTTAACAGAAGAATTAATGCAAGAGCATTTATAAAATTATAAGCTTCACATTTCTGCCTTTAAATCCAAAAATTGACCCCATACTTTCATTTTCCCCATTCACTTTCATTGTAATTGCCACACTGTAACCTTGATTTTTGCTTTTTTTTTTTTTTTTTTTTTTTTAAAGAAAAGGAGAGACGAGTCTAAATTAATTTTTGTGAAAATCAATATTATGCCACAAATGTTGTTGATTGAGCTTAACTTGTATTGAACCCGGAATGTTCCTTTAAATGTTGAGATGTGGGGATTGTATTTTGAATTCTGTGTTTCAAATATACCTTCAAATGTGTACCTGACATGACAAGTCTACTCATAATTACACATGCAATATGAAATTTTATGGATAGAATAGGCTACGTGGAATTTGTAAATTTAAAAAAAGCTAAAATGTGGTTAAATAGTGAAAAAAGTCTATATCATTTAGCCACTGTTGGGAAGAACTCAAACATGCAGAAGATGCTGGGAAACCAAAGAATGTACAGTATTTTTCTTAAGAAAAGTGGGCAGTTTCACAGCTCAGGACAATGCAGGGATTCATGAACAATTATTACACAAACAGTCATTAATCATAGAGAAAGCAACACACCATATTAAAGGGTTTGCTCTCGTGCCAGTAGCTCTAAAGCTCACGTGCAGTCTGTCACATGAACGCGCACAGGAGATCAACGGTCAAGAGTTTCACTTAATAATACATCAGATTTCATTTTGTTTCTCACCAAACCTTATCGTATTCCTTCAGAACAAGACATGAGTCACATACAATAATTTGATAGACTTCTGAATTATACTTTTGTGTCCTTTTGAAGCTTGAAGAAGTGGTCACCATAAACTGCCATTGTGTGACATCACTGAGCACAAATTTTATTTATTTATTTATTTATTTATTTTTATTTTTATTTTTTATTTTTTTTTCACAATTTCTCCCTTTGTGTTAAGAAAAAGTAAGAAAATCATATGGAGTTATAACAGCACAGGGGTGAGTAAACATGAATGAATTTTCATTTTTGGGTGAACTAATCCTTTTAGAACCAAGGGAATGTAAACTTTAGAACAGGATCATTTGTTTAAATTCAGTTACCATTTTGTCTTGTGGAATATAAAGTACGTGAGTATCTGTTGTCAAATAGCTTCTTCAAGGTAGTACTAAATACATTTGTACAATACCCCCTTTTTTTACAATAACACATGGACACATCAGGGTTTTAGGTGCACAAGCAGTGTGAAGAACTGCCCCATGTTTTCCGTGAATTAACAATCATATCAGTGTTAAATGGCCCTAATGTTAGCAGTGGGCTTTACCAGTGTTTTCGGATGTAGCATTTACAATCAATTCCTGAGACGTAACTTCTCAGCGAGTGCTAATTACTACTGTGTTGACTCATTATTGAGACAAAACAGAAATCTCAGTATATATTATTTCTTTAAATAGGGATCATTTTAGATAGAAGTAAACTCAATTGAAAGAACAAATTAAAAATGAAGTAGAAATAAAAAAGAATTATTCAAAAAAATAGTAACTCTGGTTTTAATGACTAACGCAGCTTTCACTTTCTTTAGTCTATGTTTGAGTGGAGGGAAAATGCAATAAATTACTGAAATGCCAACAGAACGCAATAAGTGTAGGACAGTTTTGTCTTCATACACTGAAAGCATATGCTTTCATCACCACTGATGTTTCACACAAGTTTGTTCAGCAGGAAACTAATAAAACGTAGAAGTGTTTTTGTTACATTTTTGACAATTGTTTTTTCTTAGTTGTGAAAGTTAAAATAAGCTTAAAATATTGATGTTGAGTTTACGGTTAATTGTTTAAAGACTCAGACTTGACACTGACTCGACTAAGGTGGACTCGACAAGACTGGATCAACAAGCCAGTATCAACAAAACACAATGAACAATCTGGTATTGAACATGTGAAACAAGAGGGTATATATATAGGCTGAGTTAACAAGCTGCAGGTGAGATTAATGACTCGTGATCGGCACGAATGAGTGTTCCCATGGAAATGTCAATCGTGCTGCTCTCCAGGCAGAAGAAAACACAGAGGGAAACAGTCACCATTGCAGACAAACAGGAAAAACACAGCAGACCCACCAGAACCATGACAGTTTTATTTCAAAAGATCAAGGAAAATTCAATTTGTAAAGATATGTCCCCTTTAAATGATGAAATTTAAAGTGGTTGTATCACTTTCTCATTATTAAATTTTTCCAGCATTTACTTTTATTAGTTTCATTTTGAGAATTTGGCTCTCATTTTGGAATATTTGGTTAATATTCCAAGGTGAGATATCCACAATTTTGCAAACAGTGATACTATGGAAGTCGAGCTTGTTGAAGATCATATCTATCAGCAAGACAAGTGCATCTTTACAATTCACAGGTCAGTATCATTCACTCTCACTCTTCTGTTGGGAAATGGTGTAGGTTAGTCTAAGAATTTATTTTATCACATGCAATAATTACGTTATGGGCAAGAGAGAAGATTTAACATTGTGGAAACTCATTAATGGTCTAAACGGAATTATAGGTCATCATATCTGATATAGGCCACCACTCCACACACGAGGTGGGTGTACGTGGTTGCAGGTGATGATTTTAAACTTTGACCTGAAGGAATGTTTTCATTATGAGAATAGTGGGAAGATATAGACGCACACTCACTAAGCACTTTATTAGGAAGATCTGTTTATTTATAAATGATAATATAATTTCGATAGTAACTCATAGCCAATTTCGAAGGTCCCAATCAGATTTGAACCCTGATGTTATTTCACTTGTGGATTTTTGGAGTTCTTTCACAATTTCAGTTGGTTTATGCTGATGTCTTCCCTTAAATTGTAACTTGGCAATCCAAGTGGATGAAACGCAAGCAGGTCATTTGAATTCAAACCTCATTATGTCCTGGAACATACAGATAGAGTGATCCAATTTGCATTTAGATTGTTTCAGGAGAAGTAAATTAATCAACACTTTTTTCTTCCCTTCTTTCTCTTTTTTTGCATATGTGCATGCACATACAGACACATGAAGTAAAAGAAAGCAAAGGAATGTGGAGCCAAGAGTTACAAATGGTCAAAACCATTATTTTAAGATTGCTCACACTTAACATTTTAAGATCAGATCACAGTATGCAAGAAACCACATCAGGAAACAACACATTATCACCACTTTGCATACTAATAAAACTCTGGTAGGAACTGGAGATTACCTTTTATCTATTTATTTCTAAAGTGTCTATATAGTTTAGAGACTTAAATCTATTTAAGTCTCCTAAACTGCTCACTTTGCAGCGCATTTTGGCCAACAATTGTACACTTAGATAAGAATACACCTTCTCCTTGACATGTAAAGCGACCAACCACAGTTTTTTTTTTTTTTTTTTTTTTTTCGTGCTATATAGGGGCAGGTTTATCTGAAGAAAGAAAAAAGAAATCGAATCCCACTGTTATGATTGGCTAACATCATGCAGCCCTTCCAATACAGCCATATTTGAAATGCAATTTGAAAAAATTAATCAACTCCACAAGACTACAACATTTATAAAACTAAATTTCAGGATTAACATATAATGCACATCCAACACATTTTTCATATTTTAAACTGTTCACTGAAGCAGCACGATAAACTATCAAACATTCATGACAAATGAAATATTCATGAATTAAATTGTTTACTTACGGTTTTGCGGTCCAATAGTGTGTTATCTTCCCCATCTTTCAATAGCAGTTCCTTTGCAAAGCTTGAATCATATTGTGACTGGTTCACAAGTAATCCATGCTGATATGAGCTGAACACACATACTATATAAACCACAATGAAATGTCCTGTATACGCAAATGTAATACAGTCCACGGTGATGTTTGGGTGCTTCAACAGGCCAAAGCAGAGACGCTGGTCTTCACATCTCAAATCTTCTGTGTTTGTTTACACACAGGACTGCATGTGTTTCTTCCAGTCAGTGGCAGCAGCAGAATGAGACACATTTTTAAAAGTTGTGCGTGTACCACTCTCAAAATGAGGCGCATATTGCCATGACGTCAATATAGTGTAGATAGGCACATGAAGGTGTCCTGTGTAAGTCCCCTTTGGTGTAGATAAATCTCCCATGACAGGCCCATCCCTCTCCTCTTCACCTGTCTGCATTAATGCCAGTGGGCGGGGCCAAGGGGTGCAATGACAAAAAAATATAGCCGTTGGTTTCTTGCTGAAGAGGCATCCATATGCAGATGTATTTGGTCCTTGTGATGTCACAAGTTTTCTTTTTGCAAAAATGTAGTTATAGTAATGTGATTCTATGAGACCAGGTTGCTCAAACCCCAATTCTTAACCTAACTGTCAGTGGAGTAAAAAAAATTGTTTGAGAGTAAAAAAAATGCAACCTCTGAATCACAAGCTATCAGTAGCACTATAGGGAACTACTTTGTTCCCTGTTTCGAATTAGGCTTTGTTGGTGCCATTGGGTTCGAGGTTTTTGGTGTGTCTGACCTGCTAAGCTGTGGTGCTCATACAAGCAATGCAAGTTCAGGTTTGGTTTGTCTAATTTCTTGATTCTAATAATTTTATGTCCTCATGATCAATAAAAGTGGCAAAAAGGCCAAGAATCATGCCAGTTTTTCTATAGCTACTTTTTCAACTTCCTCAAACAGTGAGTTTAGGCTTCTCAGTGTCTGACAATGAATATTTGAATCTGTCATTAGCTACTATAGTCATGTCTTGCATTAAACAATTAAAAGAGAGGGGGTGGGACAAGCTTGGTTTACATTCTCCAAGAAACAGCTCAGTTTATGGACCCACCCACAGTGACTATTGCCAGGAATTCTCAATGGATGGACAAAGGATCCATATTAAATCCAGCTGTCCCAAAAAGAGCTAAGCCATCATTTATGTCCAACAAATAAACAATTCATGTTGACTAAAATTCCCTTGTTGGCATATAATGAAGCAGTCCTTTAATTTCTCTAACATTATCTTTTAACACTGATTTTAAGACCAGCGTAAACCAGTCTGAGCTGGTTGTCTGCTTGTAGCTGTTTTTCAGATGGTCTAGCTGGTCTTCCAGCAATTTCAAGCAAATGTTCAGCTGAAAAGTGCCCAAAACCCCTCTAGAACCAGCCAGCAGACCAGCCTGTGAGACCAGCTAAGACCAGCAGACTATCTTAGGCTGGTTTAAGATGTTTCTTTTTAGCAGGGAGACTCTTTATAGTGCATTTAAATCATTAGTGGAATGAGAAACTATTCTTTCTCCCAAGTCTCAAAATCGATCCTTGTCTGCTGTGAGCTGGACTGGTTCAAAACAGGTTAAATTATAAATTGTTTCATGCTGTCAGTTCTCTTTCTCTTGCAGTTTGTCTATCAGAGTCTTTCTGAAAGGTGCCCTTGAGTTATGCCTACAGGTGTTTGGCTAGGCAAGACCAGACAAGAGAGTCACTCAACAGATGGTGCAACTCAGATGCCAGTATGTCTTTTACCGGAGTGTAAATATGTGCCAAGTTAAAAATAGGATGGTTTTGTAGGTCAGACTAGGACTGACACAAAGGCTTGGGATTTGTTTGACAGTTCTCTGTTGGTTATAAGCGCAATTAACAGTCATCAACATCGACATCCTATTAATCTCAGATTAAGACGTTGCACTCGCACCTGTATATTACAATGCATCTTTTAAAAAATGTATCCATGTTCTCTTAACGATTAGGTGTGTATTTTCTGCACCACTAGCTGCACCAAATGGAATTGCAAAAATAATTCATGTTTTCAAACAGTTTCCCCCCAAAACTTCCCCATATGCCAATGGTTGGTCAAACTGATAGTTCCACCCCAAACTCATGCCATTCGTTGAGTCAATGTTGCTATGTCGGGCTATATGGGATGCTCAAACAAATGTGTGGCAGCACCACTGAGCTAATGGTTTACCAATGGCTTACTTATGCTAGTCTATACTAGTCTAAAGATTGAGAAATACTGCTTTAGATGGTATACTGCTCTGCTTGATTTGGCAGGTGGAGAAAGGATCAAACAGGGACAGGAAGTGGGCTGGGGAGTATTGTTTAAAATTTGAATAGTTACCTAAATCCATACCCTTTGACTTGCGACTCTTAATAATCTCTAGCTGTGTTACCCACTTCACCTTTAACTTTGTAAAGCCTGTGTACATTTATTTAATTTAAAGAAGCTATTTGCCCATGATGGCTGCTTCTGCTTGCTGAAATAATAAACAAACCTGAGAGGCTATTAATGAACTACATTATACAGTAAGCTGCCGGTATAAAAATACCAATTGTTTTCTTTTTTTTTTTTTTTTTTTTTTTGTCAGTGTGATGTGAGAACATAATAGCACCTTTTTAAGCATAAGTGGCAAAAGCAAGGCAATCACCTGAAGCTTCAAGCAATACTAATTCCTTGAACCTTGTTTTGTTGTAATTAACATTTTTATTGATTCCTACATTAAATAAAGAAAAGCAAAACATATATACATAGAATCAACATTTAAACCCCACAATTACCCCTCCCAATCCCCAACCCCGCCCTGACACTTAACAAACATTCCTGTGGTCCCACATGAGTATATACACAAAAAAAGCAAACAAATAAATATATATGTATATATATATATATATAAAATAATCACACATATTTATACCCCTACCTCTCTCTCCACTGCCCCTCCCTGAGAGCCCTTCAAAAACTCCAAATAGTTGCCCCATTTCCCAGCAAACAAATCTAAATTACCCAGTCTTCTAAATGACACTTCCTCAAAAGCCATGCACCACTCCTGAAATGGGGGTGCCCCAGCCGACCTCCATCCCCTTAAAATAATTTGCCTGGCGATCATTACACTGGTCAGAACCCAATTTGTTATGTGTTTAATCCCCACATCGATGACAGCCCCGTCGCCCAAAACACAGAGTCTGGGGCAAAAAGAAACCCGAGTGCCCAACACGTCACACACAAACTCTGAACCTTCAACCAAAATTCTTGGATCTCAACACACCACCAAAAAACATGGGCCATGTCTCCATCCTCCGATTGGCATCACCAGCAAGTGGGTGTGTCTAAGACCAAGCCTATACAATCTAGAGGTGGTCCAGTAGAATCTATGTAAAATCTTGAATTGCAGAAGGTGCACCCTTGCATCTCTAGATTCAGACTTGATGTTTTTTTAGAATCCTAGCCCACACTCCCTCCTCCAATACCAAGTTTAAATCTTTCTCCCATAATCTCTTGATAGAATTTAAGGCTCTGTCCCCCAGACTCTGAATTAGCAGGGAGTAATGCATTGATGCCTCATGACCTTTTCCAAAAGCAGCATTCCCAGAGTACCTGCTGATTTAGGAGGGTGTATGCTACTCCCAAAAATAGTACAGAGCAGGTGGCACAGCTGTAAATACCTATAAAACTGAGATCTGGGAAACCCAAAATGTTGAACCAAATTGTCAAAAGATCTCAACACTCCACACTCATATAGGTCACCGAGTGTATTAACCTCCCTCACAATCCACTCTGACCAGCTGAAAGGGGTCTTAATACATAATTAATACATAATTTTGGGTTCAGCCATATGCTCGAAGCAACATATAAATAAATGTCTGAATTAAACACTCTGGACACCTTTGTCCATACCATGTACAAATGCAAGATAACGTGGTGTAACTTTGCAGTGGCGAAATAGGGGCAAGAACTTCCTGTTCAATACAAAACCAGGGAGGGGCTCTCTCAGGTGGAAGCGACCAATGAGCCAGATGTCTGAGACCAAATGCATGATGATAAAACAAAATCTTGTCAATTGGCCTATGTAACTTATTGAAATGTAATCTGGAATGCTTACCATTCCAAATGAAGGACTTTGCTATGCTATCAAATTGCTTGAAATAAGAGAGGGGAACATCTACAGGGAGAGATTGTAGCAGGTAGTTGAATTTTGGAATACAATTAATTTTAATAACATTAACCTTCCCAATCATTGATAAATGTAATGAAGCCCATCTGCCCACATCGCTTGAAAACCTTATTAGTAAAGGAGTTCACCTAAAAATAAAAATTTGCTGATAATTTACTCACCCTCAGGCCATCCAAGATGTATCTGAGTTTCTTTCTTCATCAGAACAGAATTTAAGATTTTTAGGATTTCATTTCAGGCCTCCTCCTCTAAACAATGCAAATTAATGTCCTCCATTTTTTGACGGTCCAAAATGCATATTTAGGCAAATTAATGCATAATTTCTTGTGAACCCAAACGATTGATTATTTTTAGAAACAAAACAATACTTATATACTTTTTAACTACAAATGTTTGCTTCTGTACATCTCTGTGACGCACACTCATGAGAGGGATGACGTAAGCTCATTGGTAATGTCACGCATCACGTGGAGGAGGAGGCAGGAAACGTGTCATTGCTTACAAGAGAAACTTGCACAGACCACAGAGCAAGCGCCGTTCACAAACCAAAACAGTTCAAACAATATAAAATTAAAATAAAAATAATTTCCAAATAATAATAAAAAAACATTACTGCAGTAAATAACCATCATTTATTTCGGAGCAATGCCATTGCGTTATCTACTTGTGCTCTTTCTTTAGCAGAAATATATAGGCTATATGACTGTCAGGAATTCAAGCCACACAAGTTGTAGTTAGTGAAACCAAGTACGAGAGCGTTTACTGAGATTCACAGGCTTTACAGGGTTTACACAGTGAGATCAATGGCACAGAAGAGAAGCTTCACAAACTTATTTATGCAGGCAGTGATGAGCGAGTGAATTGAGTGCAGATGCGGTGAATTAGAAATCGGGTGATGAGCGGAGCGCTGAGGGAGGTGTAACAATGGCAAAGTTTTCACAGATACCTGAGTTCACTGGAAAAACAGCACGGGCACAGCAGATGAATTCAGATATCGACCCTTTGTTTCTTTCGATGGTCTGAAATCCTCAGGGGTAAAATGTTCTCTGCACACCCTCCAATATTTGAGAGAATGTAGAGGTATACTGATATCCACGTTCAGCGCGATAAGCCAAAGCTTCAATCGCTCATGATCATGTATAGGCAATCGATGAAAAGTTTATATTTTTCCCGGTGTGCATTCTCTTTGGGGTTTCTGAAGGTTGAAGCATCCAGGATACACACACCAAATGACCATTTTGAACAATACAAATCTACAGCAAAGACAATTAAACTTTTGTACAGCACTGCTCCTCTTGTAAACAATGACGCGCTTCCTGCCTCCACGTGACGCGTGACCTTCCCAATGAGTCATCCGTCTCATGAGCGTGCATCACAGAGATGTATGGAAGAGAACATTTGTAGTTAAAAAGTATATAAGTATTATTTTTGTTTCTAAAAATAATCAGTCATTTGGTTTCAGAAGAACTTTATTTGTCAACTGGAGTCATGTGGATTATTTTGATGCACCCTAAATATGCATTTTGGACCTTCAGAAATGGAGGACATTCACTTGCATTGTTTAAAGAAGGAGGCCTGAAATGAAATCCTAAAAATCTTAAATTCTGTTTTGACGAAGAAAGAAACTCAGATACATCTTGGATACTTGGAGTAAATGATAAGCAAATTTTCATTTTTGGGTGAACTATTCCTTTAAGGGGTCAAAATTAACTCTAACTAAATCACACAAATTGATGCTGGGAATAAAATGCCCCAAAAGTTAATGCCCTGTTTGGGCCACCAGAAGACGCCCGGTTGAAAAGCTGTCACTGGGCAGTACACTGTCAGAGCCAAAGCTTCAGATTTAGACCAGTTGACTCCAGTTGAAAGGAATTAATAATTCTGTGGAGGCAAGGCATAGATCTAGTGGGTTCGGAGACGAATAATAAAATCTAATCTGCATAGAGCGAAAGCTTATGTGCCATACCTCCCACCAACACCCCTGGAAAAACATCTTCCTTTCTTATCGCGGCTGCTAATGGTTCCAGGGCAAGACAGAACATTAATGGGGAAAGAGGGCAAACCTGCTGGGTGCCCCTATCCAGTGTAAAATAATCTGAAATTAATCCATTTGTTTATACCGCTGCTACCGGGTATCTATAAAGTAACTTAATCCATCCAATAAAAGTATTCCCAAACCCGTATATTTACAAAATATTAAAAAGATAATACCATTCTACCATATCAAATGCTTTTTGGCGTCAAGTGAGATGGCAGTGACTGGAGTGTGATCATTCGCCACTGACCACATAATATTGATTAAATGTTATCAGAAGAGCTACGGCCCCAAATAAACCCCACCTGATCTATATGTATAAGAGATGTCATAACTTTACTTAATCAGTTAGCCAGAATTTTAAATCTAGCTGGATCAGGGAAATTGGATGGTAACTTTTAACCTCGCTTGGATCTTTGTCCTTTTTAAGAATCAGACTGATCCGTGCTTGTGTCATAGTTGGCGGAAGCTTTCCATTCTTTAATGATTCTGTATACATTTCTAACAAAAGTAGAGCCAATTCTGTTGCATTCTTCAGCAATTCAGTGGCAATGCCATCTAGCCCCAGAGCCTTGCCTGTAGGCAAGGCCTTAATTACCTCGTTATTACCAAAGTTATCTCAGAATCAAGAATTTGGGAGTTTAGGGAGTTCTAATAGTTCCACAAAGTTTCTAATATCTTCATCAGTAGATGCGGACATGGAACTATAGAGATCAAGATAAAATTCTTTAAAAGCATTATTAATATCAATTGCTGAGGTAAATATTTTACCACCAGCAGATTTCACTGAGGGAATTGTAGAAAAAGACTGACTCTGCTTTATATATCTAGCCAAAAGCTTTCCTGCTTTGTCCCCCGACTCAAAGTATGACTGCTTTGCCCTGAATAGCCAAAACTCAGATGACATTCGGCGCTTCATCTCTGCCTTGGCACTTTTAATATTGCCTTCCAACTCCACGAGTTCTCGTGCTTTGGGTTTTTTGGTGAATGAGGCATACTGTATGAGCCAACCCCTAAGAACTGCCTTAAGTGCCTCCCAAACCACACCCACAGAGGATACTGAGGATAAGTTGGTCTCCATATAAACACTGATTTCAGCCTTTAACGTTTGTTGGAATTCAGGATTTTGCAATAGGGATCCATTAAAGCGCCAACTATATGATTTCTTTTTCTCCTTATGTGGCAACATCTCTAAACTCACCAGGGCATGATCTGAGACTAAGATGTTTCCAACTGAGCAATCAACAGCAGATGAAATGAGGGACTTAGATTATATATGTATATATATATATATATTTCTAGAATAAATCTTATGGACTGATGAAAAGAATATATAGTCCCTACAAGATGGGTTCAAAAGTCTCCAAACATCTATAAGACCAAGATTTTTACAAATCCTGTGAAGCATCAATGCTGCTATAGGGGGCTTACACACTTTTGCATCACTATGATCAAGGAGTGAGTCCATCAACAGATTAAAGTCTCCTCCCAATATTATATCATGAGGGGTGCCAGGGGCTTGCAACATCCCTTCAAGATCTATAAAAAAGCCCTGATCATCAGCGTTAGGTGTGTAAATATTAGCCAAAATCAACCTTTGCTCCTGAATTTCTGCTAAAACAATAATGACTCTTCCTAATTTATCATTAATCTGTTTGAGACATTTGAATTGTAGATGCTTACTTATCAGTGTAATGGCTCCCCTGCTTTTACTTCAGCCAGCACTAAAGAAAACATGTCCACCCCATATCTTCCCATATTTTTCAGCTTCCTACGGGGAAAGATGCGTTTCTTAAAGAAACACTATATCATATTTCTTACGTTTAAGAAAAGAAATAACCTTCCTTTTTTATGGGGTGCTCCAACCCATTCACATTCCACGTGGAGAGAGACAATCCACTCATATTAACATTTGACATTTTGACACATTAGAAAAAAAAGATTGTGTGTCAAAAATAAAATTATAAAGACCACATTCTTACATTAGTGCAACAATCAAACCCCAAACTTCCCCCTGAACCAAACAAACAGAAAAAAGAAAAATGTGCATTAACCCCGTGCACGACAGCACCAACCGGTGTCCATCTCTGTCCATGTATGCGTACGAGAGCCCCCGCGACAACAGAAGATATTCAATAAAACAAACTCCAGCCAACAGGCAGAATAAACACACAGAATGTGTAGATTCATCCACATAACTGTCCCAAAGGTGTGTTCCTCCACAAAACAAGCTCAAGCCGCTAGCGGAACTAGCACAGAAAAACAAAAAAAAAAAAAAAAAATTTTTTCAGGCAGTCAAGCGAATGTTCAGTGAGCCAGCCCATTTGACTGATACATGAGTGTAACAAATGACTTAATCACTCCAATGTCCTGCAAGAAATACTCCACAAAACAAACTCCAACCAATAGGAGGCATAAGCACAAAGAATGTGCAGATTCATCCACAATGCTGTCCCGAAGGAGTGCTACTCCACAAAACAAACTTCAGCCGCTAGGTGGAGCCAGCACAAAAAGAAACAAAAAAGGCGCCCAGTTTCCTCCGATGGTCAAGTGAATGTTCAGTGAGTCAGGCCCACTCGGCTGCAACATGAGTTCCATAAAATAACTTACTCCATTGACTTTATGAAGGACAGTGCTTGCTGGGGACATGTGAATATTTTATGGCCATCCTTAGCATCTGTTCTAAATTTGGCAGGAACATCAATGCAAAAGCGACCTTCCGTTGATGTAAGAGTTTCTTGCATTCCTTGAATCAATTAAGTTTCTGTAGGAACAGTGTGTGCGTGTTAGGAATTAAGTTAAACTGTCCACATTATATGTCATTATTATTAAGGGACATTTATAATGGAATTAGTCATGTTCGACAACCATTATAAGAAAGATAAATGACAAATAATTAGATTATTTGTCTGAATAAAATTCTCCACCATTAAAATCATAATACAACGTCGCGCATCCGCTCACGATTTCTATTGTAAGGAATTAGCTTTAATAAGGGAATTATGATTGATTAATTTATTGGAGTGATATTATTCTCATGGCTTATTGAAAATAATATCACACACATATTTTAGGTATAGCTCTGAAGCAAGATCTTTTAAAAGCATGTGATTATTTATCAAAATATACCACAGTCAAATTATCTTTGAATACAAACAAACTTTATTGCTATTCTAAACATAAAAACTAATCTAACACAAACATAAAACGGGTTGGTGAGTAAAGTGACAGAATGTGAAATAAATGATCAGTACAAAGAAAATGAACTTTATGGAGTCTATAGACAATGCCTTAAGAACCATTTATCGTTCTTTGAGTCTAGATCGATTTGGAATCGGATTACCCAAAGTATTTAACTAATACACCAGCACTTTGAACAAAAGTCTGGAGATGTACTTGCGTGTCTTTGCATTTCCTTGCATTGCTTTTCCTTGCATGGCTTGGTTCTTTGGCTCTTTGTTGAAAGTTCATTCCATCGATGTCTTGGACCTCTGTTAGATCATGGATATCTGTTGTGTTGATGGATGATGAGGCGGGCTTTGAAGTGAGGCCTTCCGCAAGGAGGATTCGTGACTCTCGTTACATGTGTTAGCCCTAGAGCAGAGAGTGTGACGCTTCCTCGGGACTTCGTGTCCCGAGTTTCCTTGGACTCTACATGGCATGAAGGCTGCAAGCCATGGGGAAGTGGAAGAAGCAAGAGAAGAAGAGAGAAGACAACTGAAGACTTCTTCCTCGGTAGGAAAGTTTTGAGCTGAAATTGGCCGCACCCCAAAGGTGTCCTGAGCCAATCAGAAGTGGCTTTTCAGAGTCACACGGTAAACTTGTCTGTCCTTTTCAAAGTTGATTTACAATCCTTTGTGTAAAGGGTTCTTGACAATTCTCACTTGAAATAGTACATGTTTGATCATGAACTTTTATATTTTGGATACAACTGAATATATCAAAAATTAATTAACATAAACATTCCTGAAATGCAGAAAGAATTTCAATGATAGTAAACATGAGGTGTTTTATCCTAAATAGTTACCATTCTTGTAAAAAATGACATGAAAAACACAAAATTAAAGATTATAATCATTGATTTGTCAGTTATAAATAATAACAAATCACTACACATATTTTAAAAGGTAAATCAGGCTATAATCATTCATTTGTCAGTTATAAAAGTGATCACAGGTCATAAAGTCATTTTCAGAATTATCTAGCAAGGCTAGGTATTGTGTACATTTTGGGTCCACATGCATTCTGTACATTTTTGAGGGTTAAAACACAAGTACTGGGACTTTATGTGAAATGTTCATGGATTCCTTTTTAGCTGCTGTTTGCAGAATAATGATCACAAAGATCTCATGACTATTTTGGAGCCTAGAAAATTGGTTATTATCCAGAATTAAGAGTCATAGAATTGGCATTGTTATATTCATTGTAATTCAGGAGGATCTCACCAGGGAAGCTTGTTTAACTCTGTCTTTTATTGCCCATCACCTCTGCACTTAGGGTCTCTATGCAGAGATGGTCTTGATAGCAATGTCAGGCAATGACCATTAAATGTGGGGGTATTTACTGATTTACAACATGTGTGAAGAAAGGTCTTGTTGTGTCCACAGAGCTCTCATTGTTTCCAAGAGGTTGACACAGATGTCGTGGCCGCAGACTTAATGGCTTCAAGTTGAATTGTCTTATAGGACATCTTTGTGTAAATCTGGTTGTTCTATTTTTTATTAAGTTCCTTCGGTATGGAAATTAATGTTTTCTTCTGCCCACGAGACACTACATTTCTCTCTTGTCCTATTCGCAATGTCTGGGAACAAGAAAATGTTGTGATTCTTCCAAGAGAGCCTTCCTTTACTCCTCGCCTCGCGTAACACGCGATCTTATCGGATGATCTCAGAAATTTGGCCAGAATTGATCGTGGTCTGTCTCCCTCAGTGGATTGCCAGGCCAGAACTCTGTGAGCTCACTCTATTTCCAGCTTATGGCCTGTTATGTCGAGCAGACTCGGAAAGAGCCCGTCCAGGAATTCCACCATATTCTGACCCTCTGCTCCATCAGGAATTCCAACAATTCGGACGTTATACCGCAGGTTACGATTCTCCATATCTTCCAACTTTTCCCAGACATGCTCCAAGTCCGCCTTGGTTGCTAGTGGATTAGCAGCTAATTCCCTCTCCATTGACTCCAGATAATCGATCCATTTCTCAACATCCACCACTCTTTTAACCATCTCAGTGAATTTCGTCTACATGGCAGTGATCGATATATTACAGCAAGCTCCTCCAAGTCAGCAACGACCTTTGTCAGCATTGCTGACACATTCATCAATTGTCGCCAAATTTCCTTCACCTCACCGGCCAAATCGACTCCCGGGCTTGCAGCCTGCTGCTCGGGGGCTTCAGCAAGAGCACGTAAGTGTCTTTTAATGTCTCCAGAGCCCGAGGATTTTTAATTCTTTTACATACTGTCTTCCTAGAACAGTTATGAAACAGGGTGTATCGAATCTCACCAGTTTATGACACAAAAAGTATTAAAACTAGCAAAGTGCGCAGAACTCACCGTTCACATGTCCAAACCTCGCATGGCACCACGCGACCCCCTCTGAACCTTGTTTTGTTACATTTAAAGGCAACAAGCATTTTGATTGCATAGGCACCTTGCTGAGAAAAAGGACCTTAGACAAATCTAAAGAGATGTGCTGGTCTTAGCTGGTTTCAGTTGGTCTTCCAGCCTGGCGAAACTGGTGTTTAGCTGGTCTTCCAGCCTGGGTTGCGTTTCACATACAACTAAGTAACTCACTGCTTATCCACCACAGTACGATGTTACCAAAACTGTAGTAACTATATCAGTTTTGCACATCTTTCGTTCGAACCATATTGTTTTAATTAGTTTTTTTAAACATACATATTTACACAAACTCCAGAATGCTGTTTATTGCATGAAAGGTGTTGAAACATGAAAGCTTTGTGCACTATGCAAATACGACAGATAAATTCTACTGCAATTGTGGGGTTTCCCTTTACATCAGACTTTGGTGTTCCCCGATGCACCTGAGCACATACGTACATGCACATGCATCTAAAACATATAAGAACTTCACTTATGCTTTAACAAGGACACATAAGCCATGTGTGTTTAAGTGCTTTCTCTTAACAGCCTTTAATCTGTTAAATGGCTGCATTCGCATTTATGTGACATTTCTGCAAAAACCAGAGTAAACTGTAAACGTGGTCAAAGTCATGATAGAATGAAAGATATCAGTATATGTAATCAGGGCTTTGCTTCTTATATCTACATTACAGTCTGCATAAGGCACCAAACCCCTTGGGGGCCACCATCTTACCCTAGGTGGGCACCAAAAACTCAACCGCTCCCTTTCCTCATACCATTAGAGGCTTTTCAAGGACCCAATAGCAGTTGTGGAACACTCTCCCTGGCCTTGCAACCTCTCACCTCCCCCACCCATCAAATGATTGCTGAACTCTGCGTAGGACACCAATTTCACTAGCGGCAGCCTTGTATGGAATAAAAGATATAGAAGTCACAATGAAGTCAAATGATGTCCATACAGCAACCTAATAAAGAACTATGCTTCACAGGTGTAGAGCTGTAGTTCCAACCACACAATTTTGCGATGCAGTTTGCAAATGTTCGATGGAACTATGGTTTCAGAAAACACCTAATTGTTGAACTATGTTGATAACGATGGAACTTGTGAGTTGGCTAACAATGCTTTTGGGAAACGCACCCTTGAGTAGCTGATAAGTGTCCCTCAGCCTGAAGTGGTTTGCTGTTCTAAGATGGATTAAGTGGGTCTCCCAGCCTGGCCAAGCTGGTGTTAAAAAAAAATAATACCCAAAACTCCTGTAAAACCATTAAAACAGATCAGCCTAACCAGCTTGGCCAGGCTAGAAGACCAGCTAACCATCTTAGGGTGGTTTAAGCTTGTTTGTTCAGTAATGTACCTACAGTAGATGCCACATTCACCTAGTTTAAATATGTCAAAATGACATCAAGCTCAACATTTTTGGTTCATCTCAGCAGAAGTAATCACTAGCCAACATACTGACATACATCATCAAAAATGCTGCAACACTGTTCAGCCTATGGTTGTGCTAACCAGCAAGACATTCACAAAAAGGTATTTTTCACAGTTGAGAATGCTGAAATATAGGCTAGGGATGTGCAAGGATAGTCATTTTTCAGTTAAATGTTTGACACACCTGTATTTGAATACCAAAATTACTATTCAGTCTATATAGAGGTTTTAAACCAAATTATAAAAGAATAGAAAATGTTGTTTAAAATAGTTTTGAATTATGTATAGCATGTCACACTGCTTTCACCCCACACATGTATACAGTATATGATAACATTATATGAACTGCAGACAAAATAAATTTGTTTTAAATGAAGGATGACACATTCCAGATAATATACCTTTTTTTCATGGCACGCAACTGTAGGATTATCCAACAACAACTAAAATGATTATGGACCGAGTACAATCTCAATACATTCCATGATACACTCCACAGGAGAATGGGTTTGAGGTTCTCTGCAATGCGCATCGATCTACACCAAGCAAGGAAGAGCTTACAAATAACCAAATGGATATGTGGTCTCAGTATTGATGTCCTCCCCCACAGTCTGTGGCACACGTTTCTTTGTAATTATAAAAGAGCATCTCTTTCATAAGTACTGAAAACTGAGGCTCTCCTTTAAAGTTAATATGACTCTTCAATGGCATTTACAGGCTAGAATAACATAGCTTTTGCCATTCTGTAAGGAAAGGACATTGATTCTGCCATTCCACAATTGAATACATTTTTACATATTTTACATATAGACATTTCTAAATATATACATATAGAAAGAAGACATAATTCATCCCTGCAACAGAAAATTTCTCAATACTGGTAAATAAACAGAGATGCATGTGGGCTAGTGGTTCAGTACACTTTTTACTCCAGTTAATGTTTCTCAAAGGTAGGTTTATTGGAACGTCAATCTTTATATAGACAAATACTGTGCATTCTTGCTACAAAAAAATGCTATTGAACATTTATATTATACTGCCAAGGGAAAAAGATACAGTTTATTGACCACACATTGACCCTGTAGCAGGGATGTTTTCACATGGTGTAGGTTTGCCAGCGTTGAACCATTGTTTCAAACCAACATAAATTAATGCTATTGAATGAATAATGAATAACAACGTTAATACATTAATTTATCATTAATGAAATTACAACATAAATATGTGTGACAACTTGTCCCAACCTGATATTATGAAAAATACATGTACTAACATTTCAGTCAATCCTATATAGGATTGAGTCAGTTCGATATAGGACCTTTGCAATTAAGTGCACCAGTAAGAGATCAGCAGTAGCACACACGTCTTTGTATGGTTTTCTGTTCCTCTAGTAAAAGTAAATGGCAAAGTTACTGGTCTTGCATTGTGTGCAAAAGCCTTCATTGTTCTATAGTAGTGGAGGAAAGAGCAGGTTGTGTGTTATTACAAAAGGTAAACATTGCTGAACGGATTTAATTCTGGTGCGAGGACCTGATAATAAAGTTAATAATTTGGTCTGATTTGAAGAGGCCATCACCTGAACACTCCACTAATCTATTTAATGAGCTTAAAAACATACAATGAACTAAATTACAGACCCGGCTTAGGTTTTATGAACTGGAACACAGCAATAAATGCAGCAGGAATCTTCTGACTGTCAATTCAGTTACGCTGGAAATCACACACAAATACACTTTATGTGGAACAATTTCTAGAAGTCTCTTTATTGTTGACTTTTTGTATCCACTACAAAGGATCTGCAATACATTAAATCAGAGGTGACATTCCTTATATTTATCTAGCCTGCTGTGTATGTTTTCCCTGATGTAGTTGTTTTCACATGAGTTTAAGATTAGAGAAAATAATTGTGTTCTTATTTCAAAGGAAGTGACCCCTTTAGCTATGGGATAGGAGGCTTCAGGTGAATAATCCTTTGGGTACTGTCACTTTAACTAAGAGACTGTAATGAAAGAAATGAAATGAAATGAAAGAAGGGGGAGCCTAAAAAAAAGAAGAAGAAAAAAAGTCACCAGTGATCCCTGGATGGCCTCAGCAAAAATGTAAGTAAATAAATAAATAAGAGGGTAGAGCATATGGTTTGGCAGATGTGGGCCCCAAGGTGACATTGGTGGAGTGATAATTTCAGAGCCCGAGGTGCTCTCAGCATTTCTGATTATGATGTGATCACTGGTTTTTCAGCTCATCGTTTCATACATTAAGACTCAACTACTGTGCTCTCTTTAACATCCTATGTGTATCCTAACAATGTCAGACATCAAAGTTTGTGTCATGTAGTTACTAGTGGAGTATTAGAGCGAGTGTCAGTGTAGGGCTGTTATGAAACTAAAACAACACTGTAGCAATATACTTATGATACAGAAAATGTATTTGGACAGTGAGTGTATCTTCGTAATATGTGGTAACTCTTAGGATAATAAAAACTTGTACATAATCGTTATTGGAAATGTGAGCTTTCTGGTGAAGTGGTAGCCAATAGGCTATGTAGGTCTTCATATAGCGATATATTATTTCACATGCTCCAGACATGTTGACATATAGACATGCTCTGCTCTTATTACCCCATATATATATATATATACACATACACACTGGTGGTCAAAAGTTTGGGATAATGTACAGATTTTGCCGATTTTGAAGGAAATTGGTACTTTAATTCACCAACGTGGCATTCAGCTGATCACAAAGTATAGTCAGGACATTACTGATGTAAATCAATAATAAAAAAAAAACATTTTTGGCCCCATTTATAGCAGCCATCACTCCAACACCTTATCCTTGAGTAATCATGCTAAATTGCTAATTTGGTACTAGAAAATCACTTGCCATTAAATCAAAGACAGCTGAAAGCTATTTAGTTCATTAAATGAAGCTTAACATTGTTTTTGTGTTTGTTTTTGAGTTTCCACAGTATGCAATAGACTGGCATATCTTAAGGTCAATATTAGGTCAAAAATGGCAAAAAAGAAACAGCTTTCTCTAGAAACTCATCAATCAATCATTGTTTTGAGGAATGAAGGCTATACAATGCTTGAAATTGCCAAAAAAACTGAAGATTTCATACAAAGTTGTACACTACAGTCTTCAAAGACAAAGGACAACTGGCTCTAACAAGGACAGAAAGAGATATGGAAGGCTCAGGTACAACTAAACAAGAGGATAAGTACATCAGAGTCTCTAGTTTGAGAAATAGATGCTTACCATGTCCTCAGCTTAACGCTTCATTGAATTCTACCCGCTCAACACCAGTTTCATGTACAACAGTAAACAGAAGACTCAGGGGTGCAGGCCTTATGGGAAAAATTGCAAACAAAAAGACACTTTTGAAACAGAAAAACAAAAAGAAAAGGTTAGAGTGGGCAAAGAAACAGACATTGGACAACAGATAATTGGAAAAGAGTGTTATGGATCTTAACCCCATTGAGCTTTTGTGGGATCAGCTAGACTGTAAGGTGCGTGAGAAGTGCCTGACAAGACAGCCAAATCTATGGCAAGTGCTACAGGAAGTGTGGGGTGAAATGTCACCTGAGTATCTGGACAAACTGACAGCTTGAATGCCAAGGATCTGCAAAGCTGTCATTGCTGCACGTGGAGAATTTTTTGATGAGAACTCTTTGAAGTAGTTTAAGTTCTAAAAACAAAAATTCAAATTGCAATAGTAATTTTTCAAGTTATTAATGTCCTGACTATACATTGTGATCAGTTGAATGCCACTTTGGTGAATAAAAGTACCAATTTCTTTCCATAAGAGCAAAATCTATATATTATTCCAAACTTTTGGCTGCCAGTGTGTATATATGTATATACAGTACATTTATATATATATATATATATATATATATATATATATATATATATATATATATTAGGGATGTCCTGAAACCGATACTGTGATCAGAATCAGGTCTGATACTGCGCTCATGTACTAAAAACCAGTATCATCTGACGTACAAATGTCATTGCAAAAACATTCAGTGCACAAATTAAAATCACATTATGTCCTAGTTTGATTATTTAACCACAAAGACTGCAATATTAATTATATATAGTTTTCATTTGCTGCACGCTTAAAAGTAAATAGATCTTGTTTTAAGAATATTTGAAAGTAAATGTGAAGCCGTCTGCTCATGCCATGGTGCTCTAAAACACCATCATGAGAATTGCGTGCTCTGTTTGTAGCAGATGACAGAAAGCAGAGCGCTAAATCACTATGTAGCATGCAGCACATACAGACTACATATTTAATTACATAGCAGCCTTTTGCTGTTTAAAAATCACACTGGGTCACGTAGATGTCACGGTAAGAACTCTCGGAGGCAGAGGGATGGACTCAATCGCAGGGTTTATTGACAAGGATGAGAGGTGAAACAAACAGGTGAGCTAATCCAATCACAGGTAATTAACAAAGGCAGATGATCAGAAAACTCACAACAGTCATTTGGTCCTTGTAGGAATCGTAACAAACAATGGGAGAGTCGAATAGCTGGAGGAATATATGGAGGAGGAAACATATACCAAACTCAGATGATGGGAACAAATAACAAGGAAGGTAAACAAACTGGTAAGTACTGAAGTAGCTAGGGAATCCGTAGTCTTAGGGTGTACATAGATGAGAACAGACCACTGACTGAGTGTGGGAGCGGGGTTTTTATGCAGTCCATGATTAGAGTACTGATGACGTGCAGGTGCGTGTAATCAACTCAGGGAAGAGTGAGCACTGTGTGGAGTGAGGGAGAGGGAGCAGAGTGTGGTGTGAGAGAGGATGTCCGGTGGATCCGTGACAGTAGGGACCTGCTTTTCTGGAGGTGAGAAGCTACTGTCAAAAACACACAGAGACGGAAAGGGCTTCACCCCAAAATTAAAGCCTCCGCCAAAATAAAAGCATGGATGAAAAGTATGACAGAAATATATCACTACTGTATATAGTTATGCAATATTCACTGTAATACTATAACCATTATTATTACTACTATAATAATAATAATAATTATTATAGTTATTATCTTATATTTACGCAATATCTGTGCTGCTCTCTTTTGCAGCACTTTATCTGACAAAAATAACTCCAATGTTGTACTGTGGATTGTGGTGTAAGGTTCTGTATAAAAGCTCCTTTTTAGATAAAATATTTTATTGCTATGTTATGTTAAAATGTTCTAGTTATTTTTTTATTACAGTTTTAATGAATTAATTTATTTAGACACCACTTTGTTGATACAACTGAAATAAACTGTTGAGGGAAAAAAAAAAAAAAAAAAAAAAAAACGAAAAGGAAGTATCGGTACTCGTACTAGTTCTCCAAAAAATGGTATCGTGACATCCCTAATATATATATGTAATGAAGCGCTGGTGCTGGCAATGACAAAGATGATGACGATGAAGTGAAGAACCCAAGTGCAATTTTATTACCAAAAGTGAAATCCAAAAACCCTAACTACAAACGTGAAACATAAACATAAACATGAACTTGACTAGACTTGACTTAAACTTGACTTGACATAAACCTGACTTGACATAAACTTGACTTGACATAACAACGTTACCAAACACAATACCTGACAAAGGACAATGGTAAACATGAGGGCTTAAATACATGGACAAGGGGTAAAACAAAGATGATGGAACCAATGAACAGACAGAACTGATAACAAGATAATCAAACAATAAACCAATGAAAACAAGATGCATGAAATCACATGGCAAGGGAGGGAAACATAAAATCACATGGCAAGGGAACCACATGACATGAAACAGGAACTAAACTTTTCAAAATAAAAGACATGAAAAACATGAATCAACAAAATACATATGACATATCCCCCCCACTAACGGGCGGCTCCCGACGCCCCAACACATGAACAAAACACATAAAACATAGCATAATTTTCAAAGTTCAATAGGGAGCTGGGGGGGTCTTGAGGCATGGCTTGGCAGGGCGTGGAGCATGGGATCAGGGCGGAGCCCATGGGGGGTGGAGCCATGAGAGGCTTGAGGGGCAGAGCCATGGAAGGTGGAGCCATGGAGAACTGGATACCCGGAGAGTAGCCGAAGACTCAACGGGCCAGGGTGGAGCCGGAGGCAGGGAGGACCAAGGTGGTGCCAGAGGCTCAGAGGAGCAAGGCAGAGCTGGGGGATCAGAAGACTGAGGCGGAGCCGGTGGGACTGAGGACCAAGGTGGAGCCGTAGGGAAGGAGGTACCCGGTGGAGCTGATGGATCAGAGGGACGAGGCATAGCCAGAGGATCGGAGAGCCAAGGCAGAGCCTGGTGACTGACTGACCAAGGTGGAGCTGGAGGGACGAGGGACCCCGGTAAAGCCAACAGGCTGAAGGACCGCAGTGGAGCCGAGGGAACGTAGAGCCGAGGTGATGTCGAGGGATCGACAGGCCAAGGCGGAGTCCAGGGCTCGGAGGGTCTAGGCGGGGTCAGAGGGTCGAAAGTTCCCCTTGCCTGATCAGGAGAACTAAGGGTGGGTACAAGGGCGGGAGCCATCTCCAGGTCCAATAGCTCAGATGTGGCTGTGACATGGTGTGGAGCAGGCTCAGGCGTGGCTGTGACATGGCGTGGAGCAGGCTCAGGCGTGGCTGTGACATGGCGTGGAGCATGCTCAGGCGTGGCTGTGATACGGCGTGGAGCAGGCTCAGGTGTGGCTGTGACATGGCGTGGAGCAGGCTCAGGTGTGGCTGTGACATGGCGTGGAGCAGGCTCAGGCGTGTCTGTGACATGGCGTGGAGCATGCTCAGGCGTGGCTGTGACATGGCGTGGAGCATGCTCAGGCCTGGCTGTGACATGGTATGGAGTAGGATGAGGCGTGGCTAAAGATGGCGCTAGCTCAGCGGCCATGACGTGGAACTCTGGCTCGGCGGCCATGATGTGGAACTCTGGCTCGGCGGCCATGACGTGGGATGCTGGCTCGTCGACCATGACGTGGCACGCTGGCTTGTCGACCATGACGTGGCACGCTGGCTCGTCGACCATGACATGGGACGTTGGCTCGTCGACCATGACGTGGGACGCTGGCTCTTCGACCATGACGTGGGACTCCGGCTCGGCATCCGCCTCCACTACAGTGAACGTAGAACCAATAACTGCAAGGCAAGGTCGATATACTGAGCCAGGCTGTAGGTACTCCGACCGCCAGGCATCAGGGAGGAAACTGGCTCACTCAAACCTGCCCGGAAAATGTCACTGAGGGCTATTTAATTAAAGTCCACCCAGCAGGCCAGACCGCAGAAGTCCTCCGCATAATCCTCTAAGGGATGACTCCCCTGACACAGGCGTAGGAGACGGACTGCTGGGTTCATATTGTGTAGGTCAGGTATTCTGTAACGAAGCACTGGTGCTGGCAATGACAAAGACAATGACGATGAAGTGAAGAACCCAAGTGCAATTTTATTAACAAAAGTGAATTCCAAAAACCCTAACTACAAATGTGAATCATTAACATAAACATAAACTTGACTAGACTTGACTTAAACTTGGCTTGACATAAACCTGACTTGACATAACAACATTACCAAACACAATACCTGACAGAAGACAATGGTAAACATGAGGGCTTAAATACATGGACAAGGGGTAAAACAAAGATGAGGGAACCAATGAACAGACAGAACTGATAACAAGATAATCAAACAATAAACCAATGAAAACAAGACACATGAACCTGGAGGGAAACATGAAATCACATGACAAGGGAACCAAATGACATAAAACAGGAACCAATCTTTTCAAAATAAAAGATATGGAAAACATGAATCAACAAAATACACATGACTAATATATATATATATATATAGGCATACCTATATATAATTAAACTCAAATCTCCTTCAACATATAAATATACTCGTGTTAAATACCAGAGATACAAGTTTCAAGAAATTCACGTGACTCTAAAAGGATAAAATGGATAAATATTGGATCAAGACAACTACAGTACGTTACGTTATTGTCAAAAACACAGTTTTGTACAAATAATGGCCCTTGTACTGTATGTGTACTGAGTTCCCTCTCTGTCCCTCACTCGACCCAAACACCTCTGATCTTTGAGAAAAGGCCAATGGGAATTGGCGAGTGGAATTTGCATGCCACTCCCCTGGACATACAGGTATAAAAGGAGCTGGTGTTGCGGCTTCTGCCGCCTCTGTGAAACATCACTCTTGAAGTCTTGGGGTTTTGATGCCAGAAGATAGACTTTATTATCAGAGATAAAAAAGCAGAGTTGCTCCCAGCACAACTAACTTTCTGTATTCAAACATGCCTATATACACATATTCACCTAGGGCGTGACCAATACACCCCATACATTTTCGTCTGTGTCTTCAGTCTGTGTAGAGAACATGAAATTATTTGAGAGGCCCCTCTCCATCTGGAACCTATTTACGGGGCCTTGTCCTATATTTTCTCTAGTGTCAAAACATGAGACTCAAGTTTACCATATGTGAGGGACCCCACATTCCAAGACAGACTTTTTACACAAACACACACTCAGTAAAATTCATGCTTGAACATTAGAAATAATTGTAGAATAAAATGTCTATATTTACATTGACTGTTCTTGATTAATTTATATTTAACTTGATAAAATATTCTACATATCCCCCCTCTGTGACTTTCAGTAGTCACACCTTTTTTTGTTTTTACCCAGAGTGTAGTTTCATAATTCAGTCGCCTCAGTTATGCTATCTAGTGACTCAATTAAGTCACACAGTTTCACTACCAATGACCAGATTATGCAACCGCACTCCGGTGGAGATTGCAGAACCCTTTCAAGTTTGATTAAGAATGGATTAAAAAGATTCTGTCTACTTATACCTTCATTCAATAAATGAAACATATAATCATGTTATAAGCTTGAGCGTACAATTGGTTCAGCCTTGCCTGTGGTTGTCACAGTAATGTAGAGTATATCAAACATAAACAAAATATTAATCCTAATATTAAGAGTTATTTTGTAGTGTAGATATCTTCAACCCAGATACTTAGCGCATCGTAGAGGGTCACCTCCGGGGAGAGGTTAGGCTAGCACTTTCATCCCTTGGCATGGCTCATTATTCATCCCCTCATATATATTCATTGGAGGAATCAATTTCCTCCCAATTTGGTCTTTCTGTCCATTCAAGGTAGTTGTCATTGCATTGGACCATTCACATTGATCAATGTCATCTGCTTCACTGTTGCTCGGATCAAGAATTATTTTACCAATGGTTACATACAGAACACACAACAGAATATTATTCCTCCCCCAAGGATTGTTGTTCCAATCATACCAATTTTAGCCAACCATGCACCCCATTTTTTAAACAATTCTATTTAAATTTATAAATAAACAAGACAAGCAATGTTAATCTTTAGTCACTATCATGTTTTCTTTTTCCATTCTTCATTAACATTAAAATGTACATGAGTTCAATAAAAGCACAAGTAAAAAGTAATAAATCATTTTTCAATCTTAATTCTTCATCATACCAATATTCCCAGGTTTGTTAAATAATTATTTAATAAGTCAGGCACTCGTTTGTCTGCAACAGTTCTCAAAACTTTACCCCCAATTTCTATAATGAATCTTCCACACAAGGTATGATCCCCTGATGGTGCAGTGACAGAATGCTTGGTATTTAACACTATGATAAGATGTTTTAATAAAGTGGTTATTAAAATACAGCTGGGTTGAGTGGAACTCACAATTTTTGGGCAGGTTTCTTCTATACCTCCCTTTTGATGCTTCTGACCTAAAAGCATCCATCCACTTCCTTAAACTCATATCACCCCTTCCAGGACGGTGATGCCCTGCCTTAGGTTGCCCCCACTTCTTGCCATTGGAGAGTCTTACCATCATTGGGCCATCACCTCTTGCCACTGGTCTCAGTCCTATTAGCCAACCTTTAATAATTTGGTATCAGTAAACAGATATTTTCTGTTGTATCAGGGAGTATCACCTGAGAAACGTCACAGCCAATGGAACCATCTACAACTGCTTAAATATGGAGACAGTTCAAAACATGGTTAAATTCACATGGTTAAAAAACATTATTCAAAATTTAACAATCTATTAAAATTGTCCAAATTAAAAGTAAGAATGCTACAATTGAACTCATTTACAGATCATTAATTTTCATTCAGGTTGTATTTCTGCTCCTTTAGCAAATATCACATGTATCATGGTGAGGACTAACATCAAAACAAAATAAAGAGTAGCCTCTGTAAAACTTCTAGGAAGCTTAATTAAAAAACATCACCTTAATTCAATAATAGTCTCTAGATAGTTTTTGAACATACATTTATTCTTTCAGATGAACGTTCAACTGAATCTCTTATCTTTAGTATAAACACAACTTCAAATTTCCCTCTGAATATATATAATCTTTAATCATGATGAGGAAAGCTGTTTGAACCTCTCCTTCATATCACTGTGTCTAACATCATTGCCAAATCACATCATTTTACATATAAAATAAAATAAAATAAAATAAAGCAATTTAGAGATGTGCCTTTTGCACACACTTCAACATCTGCTTTTGTGTTTCTGTCTCAAGCAGACACTCATCAAACTTAGACTGAGAGTGTGAATGAGTGCCGGTGTTGGGCCTCATGTATTCAGATAGAAGACAAAGGCAGGCCTAACACAGTCGTAAAACCTAACTCAGGCCCACATACCAAGTCATAAATTTTACTGATAAAAATCGCGTCAAAATCCAACAAAGGGAGTCCAAAACAGACTACAAATCCCATGAAGCCTTGCTCACTAAAGGATCGAATTCTCAACTCCTATTGGATGAGGCACACGACAGAACTCACCTCAACCATGACATCATCAGGAGTAGAAATACCTCTGAAATGCTTCCGGGATTTGCTTCCAGCAACTTTGCTCGCCGTGTGTAGACGCAGCTCATCGCTGCTCTCAGGTGTAGCCTCATGGCACAAGGAAGTAACATCTGACTTGAAACTGTGGCCATACAATCTCCATCTCGCTGGACAAGTTGAGATTACTCTGTGTTCCACCGAACACTCTAACGGATCCGAAGGAGACCGCCGAGCAATCCGCATCTTCATCCGTTTGCTTGCAGAAGTGAAGAGATAAAAGATTTCTCTTCCATCTTCAATCAAGTCGACGTCGTGATTTCTCCGCCAGCCCGCCGAGAATCAGCAGCCATACCGCCCGCCGACAGAGCGAGGAAACGGCCTCCCGTCATCACCCAATCCTCGAGGAACTGAGTCGGAGTTAAAGGATGGATGAACACACATTCTATGTCCTCATACGATTCAAGTAAGAGGTTTACGTCTAAAGAATCAAAGACAACGGGACGGTTTACGAGCCGTCCACCGCGTCTCTGAGTGATAAACTAACAGCTGCTTTCTCTCCCACGATCACGAAACCGGCTTTGGGGCCGTCACTTAATTCTCTCTCTCTCTAATACTAACCACACACACACACATGCGACCCCTCACAAACAGTCTCGCACACATTTTTGGCTAGTAGATAGCTTCATGATAAAGCTCAGCCTTGTCCCTAAGCTATCGTACAAGAGGATACACGCAGTAACTGGTAGACGCCATTGACTGGTTTCTCTCCGCCCACATTCGCGGCCATATTCTCTGGCCGGAAGTCTCGCGTGACATACTCTCCATGAGAGTCACGTCCGCCATTTTGTGTGCGTCCCTCCTTACACACACAAACACACACACACACACACACTCTCTCTCTCACACACACACACACACACCCTCATGTGTTATAGGATTATTTTGATTTCCATATCTAATCATATCACTGTTTAGTTTGTAGTTGAAAGTCGGAAGTTTATTGACTGCATTGTATTAATTATTAATTGATATTACTGCATAAATAAACTTTGTTATATTACAAAGAGAAGTGTTTTGGTTTGTTTTGCATACACCTGTGTCATGCTGATGGGATGTCAGTGCTCGGATTCAAGCCTTCATTCATTGTTTTACTCCCGAAAATCGATATTCTTCGGATGTCGATTTTCCTAAGAAAACAATCTGCTATTGAGACTGTTATACTATCTGGTTATTAGTCCCTGATTCCAGGGTGGTGCCCCGTCAATATTAATCCTTATTAATATTCTATTGATTTTTGATAATTGATAATTATCTTTGATGATTGTTGAATTTGATTGATCAATAAGCTAGTGTTAATTTTAATTAATGTTTCATTGATGTTAATGATTAGTGATTATCTTTGATAATTGTTTAAACAAATATTAATTAATAACTAGAGAAATAATTATTAATTATTTCTGATAGTAACACTGATCTAAACAACCAGTAAAGCCCTACACCGGGTGAGGGAGGAACTCAGAGGGGCACACCTCACTCCTCCACACTGTTTCCACTGTTATTACAGTCACTCCTTCTTTTTCATTTTACATCTCACAATAATATATTTAAGTTACTCTTCAACAGTAAAAATAGTGATAATTATTATCATTCATTATATTAACTGCTTTCAAACTTTCCCATCTTAAACCATCTTCAAGAAAACTTCTTCCAGAACTTTCAATCTACTCATTCCCTACTTTCTTTTGTCCATTCAAACAACATACATCAACAATTGTAGAACTTGTTTCTGACACCTGATCTGCTGATGGCACTGCTTCCAGCCATCTGCTAAGTCTGCATATTACTGCAAGCATATAATGCTTTCCATGTACTTTCCTTATCATGTCCACATAATACATAACCAAATGCTTGAATGGTCCTTCTGGCACTGGTATGTGACCTATAGGTATTTTTATTTCTTTTCTGACCTTGTTTTGAGTACAGACTTCACATGTGGACAGAAAATCGTCTATCATTGTATATAAGTATGGAGACCAATATCCATGCTGTTTAATTTTTTTATCACTTCCCCTCTCAGGCAATGGTCAAACCATGTGCATCATAAATAAAAACATTGATAAATGTAGTTGATGCAACAATCTGTCCTTCATGAGAATGCCATATACCTTGTGAATTTTCTTTGCACACCTATTTTCCCATGTAGTATGTTCATATGGACCTTTTATTTTGAATTTGATTTATATCATCCTATTGTGGTTGTGATTCAATAATACTTCAATTGACAGCCAGAAGCCTTCTTGGCTTCTAACTCTACAGCATTATTTCCTTTAATGACAAAGTCATTGCCCTTTTTGTGGGCTTGAAATTTAATGATAGCCAATCTTTTAGGTAACATAATTGCAAAAATCAACTGTTCAACCTCTTCTGCATGTTAAATTAGGCTTCCATCACTTTTTCTAAAACCTCTTTGTTTCCATATTGCTGCAAATAGGTGTCACACACCATGAGCATAAGCCAAGTCAGTGAAAATGTTAACTGTTTGTCTTTTAGCTAACTGACATGCAGCAGTAAGAGCTTTTAATTCTGTTAGTTGTGCAGAACAAGGTTGAATGCAATATTGTGAAAATAATCTGTCTTTTTTCACAACTGCTTATCCTGCATGATTTCCCAAATGATCCCTAAAACAAAACAAAAAAATCAAATCTTTAATAAAACACAAACTTTGCCTTTCTTTCCCCAACATTCTCTTTACATTTAATATGACTTTCTTTTTCCCGTCATTCTCTTATTTTTTTTTAATATCTACTGTTTCAGCATAATTTAACAATAATATTTTTCAGTTATTATTCTTTTATACTTCTCAGCATTTCTTGACAAATGATTCAGTTAAATGGCAAAACCAAAATTCACAGTGCAGAAACTGTAGGCCTCTAAAGTGATACTTTCATGGATTAATCTCAAAATATAAATAGTTTACTAGAAAAAGACACTCAATCAACTCTTTGTAGCACCCACTAACCTTTTTTCTTTAAAGTGAGGGTACTCTCTGGAAAATTTGGGGGAGTAACTAATCCAACAGGTAACTAACTTTGCCATCAAGTTTGTAATATTTAACCTTCACATCTATAACTCAGCGGTTAGGTGCTGGATTTAAATTTAGACCCTCAGAACAATTTAGACCTGGGTATTCAACCCATTGATGGCAGTCTGGTAAATTATACACCCAATTGATGGTATAAGACTGAAATCAACTTATCCAGAGAGATTTGAATCCACATTTGAAATGTTAAATCAGTAATGATTATCAGCAGTCATGTGAGCGGGAGGATCAATCGTATAAAAGCCCACATCATTCTCAGTCTTTTTCCTCCAGACTTCCTCCTGCAATATTATCAGTCTTAATAAA
Source organism: Myxocyprinus asiaticus (assembly GCF_019703515.2). Taxonomy (NCBI): domain Eukaryota; kingdom Metazoa; phylum Chordata; class Actinopteri; order Cypriniformes; family Catostomidae; genus Myxocyprinus; species Myxocyprinus asiaticus. Next base: position 25,387,104 of record NC_059384.1, read on the forward strand.
TCATCTGGCCTAGCAATCTGCAATGGTGAGAGACTGGTTCCAGACTGAGTTAATGAAACAACATACACATAATGATGATAACAGAAATAAAACATAGTTAGTATCAAAGGCTAGATGCATGAGTATGAAGTTATTTATGATGTTCAATTTAATCTTAATGTTTCTTCATGGGTTTCACTTACTACCAATTACCAATTTTTTCCTTAGCATTATCAATAATTTTTACAATAAAATACAGGTGAATCTCAATAAATTAGAATGTCGTGGAAAAGTTCATTTATTTCAGTAATTCAACTCAAATTGTGAAACTCGTGTATTAAATAAATTCAGTGCACACAGATTGAAGTAGTTTAAGTCTTTGGTTCTTTTAATTGTGATGATTTTGGCTCACATTTAACAAAAACCCACCAATTCACTATCTCAACAAATTAGAATACATCATAAGACCAATAAAAAAAAACATTTTTAGTGAATTGTTGGCCTTCTGGAAAGTATGTTCATTTACTGTATATGTACTCAATACTTGGTAGGGGCTCCTTTTGCTTTAATTACTGCCTCAATTCGGCGTGGCATGGAGGTGATCAGTTTGTGGCACTGCTGAGGTGGTATGGAAGCCCAGGTTTCTTTGACAGTGGCCTTCAGCTCATCTGCATTTTTTGGTCTCTTGTTTCTCATTTTCCTCTTGACAATACCCCATAGATTCTCTATGGGGTTCAGGTCTGGTGAGTTTGCTGGCCAGTCAAGCACACCAACACCATGGTCATTTAACCAACTTTTGGTGCTTTTGGCAGTGTGGGCAGGTGCCAAATCCTGTTGGAAAATGAAATCAGCATCTTTCAGCAGAAGGAAGCATGAAGTGCTCCAAAATTTCTTGGTAAACGAGTGCAGTGACTTTGGTTTTCAAAAAACACAATGGACCAACACCAGCAGATGACATTGCACCCCAAATCATCACAGACTGTGGAAACTTAACACTGGACTTCAAGCAACTTGGGCTATGAGCTTCTCCACCCTTCCTCCAGACTCTAGGACCTTGGTTTCCAAATGAAATACAAAACTTGCTCTCATCTGAAAAGAGGACTTTGGACCACTGGGCAACAGTCCAGTTCTTCTTCTCCTTAGCCCAGGTAAGACGCCTCTGACGTTGTCTGTGGTTCAGGAGTGGCTTAACAAGAGGAATATGACAACTGTAGCCAAATTCCTTGACATGTCTGTGTGTGGTGGCTCTTGATGCCTTGACCCCAGCCTTAGTCCATTCCTTGTGAAGTTCACCCAAATTCTTGGATCAATTTTGCTTGACAATCATAAGGCTGCGGTTCTCTCGGTTGGTTGTGCATCTTTTTCTTCCACACTTTTTCCTTCCACTCAACTTTCTGTTAACATGCTTGGATACAGCACTCTGTGAACAGCCAGCTTCTTTGGCAATGAATGTTTGTGGCTTACCCTCCTTGTGAAGGGTGTCAATGATTGTCTTCTGGACAACTGTCTGGTCAGCAGTCTTCCCCATGATTGTGTAGCCTAGTGAACCAAACTGAGAGACCATTTTGAAGGCTCAGGAAACCTTTGCAGGTGTTTTGAGTTGATTAGCTGATTGGCATGTCACCATATTCTAATTTTTTGAGATAGTGAATTGGTGGGTTTTTGTTAAATGTGAGCCAAAATCATCACTTTTAAAAGAACCAAAGACTTAAACTACTTCAGTCTGTGTGCATTGAATTTATTTAATACACGAGTTTCACAATTTGAGTTGAATTACTGAAATAAATGAACTTTTCCACGACATTCTAATTTATTGAGATGCACCTGTAGGTCCAAGATATTTCTTAAATCTTCAAATCAGAACTTCTAGTGCGAATAACATTTTCCATTTTATGTACTTTCAAAAGAAGAAAACTTCTATTTTGTTAGATATCAGAGCATCTGAGCAAAACTGTTTACAACGTTTACTTAGTTCTGCCTCCTTATTGGAGGTTGGGACTTAATTTTCCATTTTATCTGGCATGATTGGTCACAGAACAAACCCAAGAAAAAACATCACAATGTTGGTAAGGTTGTCACACATAAAGATCATGAGAACAGATATTAAGAGCACAACTTCAGCAAATTGAAAAAACAGAAAACATGAAATGATCCAAATTATTCTTAATGTTCTTTCCTTTAATTTTAGTCTCAAAGGCATCTTCTCAGTGTACCCATGATTAACCAATGCCTACACTGTGTATATAAAACAAGAAAATAAAAGAAAAAAGATCTAATCTTAACTAAAACAAATCTGGTATCTATTTTTTCTAAATTCGGGGCACCCCTGTCTGAGTGGAGACACCAAGAGAGATGAGTTCTCCCATTCAAAGTCTGCAGACACCATCCTTAAAGAGTAAGGGGTATAACCCCTCCTGCTAACACTCCTTACAGAGCATGGGGTCATAGGTCCTTGTTTATTCACAGCTCTAACAGGTCTCACTCAATCTCTCCACCAGACAGTCCCTAACAAAAATAATAAACTCTACCTACATTAGTTTTGTTGGTTGATCAAGTTTACACCAATAAAGTTGCAACTCACATGTAAATTTGTTCTCCAGACATATTTAAACACAGAAAATCAAAAACAAAACAAATAATCATGTGTTCTTACATTTAGATAAAGACTTTAGTGTTTAATTTAATATTGTTAAAAATTTTATTTGCTCATAAACTGGACCAGACAGAACATAAAACAGACACATGAATGTGAAGTTTTCACATTTATGGTTTACTTTTCATACTCAAGTTACAAAATATAATTTTCTTATTAGTCATTTTCACCCTTCTTTCTAATTTCTCTTCCTCATTTTCTTGACATCTTACATTTCCATTTGCTTAACTGTGGCTTTGATAACTAGTGACCTCAATAAAGGACAGACACAACAAAACAATAGCCCTCCTATCACTATTGCAATTCCCAAAAACATTCCCAATTTACATAATGCATATCTCCTTAGCATAATTAACAGGAGTCTGATTTGTAGCCTTTTTCTCTTCCATATGCCCACCTTCCTCCATCAAATGATGACTCCTTTTCACTTTTTCTCTCCCTACTGTCTAATAGTCTACTTCTATTTTTCACCAATTTATCTGTCTTGTATTAATTTTTCTGTTTCTCAAATTTTTTCTATCCTGTCCCTTCTTCAGCTCCCCAGCCCTGCCTGTTTCCCGTTCCTTTTCTAACTCCATATGCCCCTCCATCTGTATTTCTCCTAAAACTTCTACAGTTCCCTTGAGTATTAGGAACTGACCTTCTGAGGGCACATATGGAGATGATTTGACAAGGACCTCTCCTTCAGTATTTTTCTTGCCTTCTTATATTTTTCTGTGAATTTTCTCCATTCAGTGCTAGCACTTTTCTCTTTTTCCTTTTTGTTTCTCTGTTTTTACTTTTTTACTCTTAGTTTTATAATTTTTTATCAAAGTTTCCATTTCCTCGCACAACGCTACATCAAATGTCCCTTCCTTCGGCCATTTTGTCATCATATCTTTGATTCTTTTTTGCCATTTGCTTGAAAGCTCATCTATAAGTTCTTTACATAATGGATATTTTAATCCTAATATGTCCACAGGAGTGGCTGCCATGGTTTTTCTTATAATACAACAAACCCTATCTTTAGGAAAAAAATTATCAAGGTATCAATTTTTGTAACAATTTTTATTTGTTCAAATAATATGATCTTCCAAAAGAAATTCAATTATTTTCATTATTTATATTTTACTCTCTAATCTCCTTCTATAACATGCACTTTAATAATTATTATACCACATACTGTACATTTTCTATATGTTGTCTATTTACTTTTAGGATCACTCTGCAACCAAATGTCAAACCACAATATCAGCTGCTTTTTCTTAGATTAGCTGAGTCTTTATTTCTTTCATTGTTATTTTACTTGTCATTCAATGAATTAAAAATTATTTTATCACCATTCATTTAGATAACTTATTAAATTTAAAGGATAAACATATATCTTACTATTTTAGTTTATTTCCTACTACAATAATCTGCAATAATCTTGTTTGGGCTCATTATTTCTCATACATATATATTCTCATATATACTTGTCCCATTTGTTAGGGCTCATTATTTCTCATACATATATATTCTCATATATACTTGTCCCATTTGTTAGGGCTCATTATTTCTCATACATGTATATTTTCATATATACTTGTCCCATTTGTTTGGGCTCATTATATCTCATAGTCTCCTCTCAAGTGTGACAATAAATTGTCCACAAGATACAGAACTCATTTTCTCATACATCCACATTCACACCAACACTCTCACAGACACAAAATCTTTCACATAAACACAGAGCTCTCAAAGAATACAATAAAATTCTAAAACACAACTATTCTACCACCTCTCTTAGGTGACCTGCAGGATTACTTGCCTACCCAGCTTCTTTAAACATTATCTGCTTTTATTTACTGATATCCATCAAGGCCCTCTTAAGAGTAAAAACGGATAACTGCAGGATTTGCCTACCTGGTCAAAAACTTGTCTCTCTTGCCTTCCTGGCTTTTTTATTTTTAAATTGTATCTGCTTTCATTTACTGTTATCCATCAAGGCCCCCTTAACAGTAAAAACAGATCATTGCATGCAATTATTTCTTCTGGAAACAGAACCCTTTATTCTTTTTTTGTTCGTTGAATTTGGAGGAGCTTTTTGAATGTCCTTACCACCACGGGCAGATTCTGGCAAGCAACACAAACGAATTATATAAGCAAAAAATGCTTACCTTTTAAAGTGGCCATTGTTTGAGTTGCTCGTCCCTATTGTGGCTTCCACTCTGCTCCTTTTCAGTGTCCCATCTGGGGTGCCAATTTGTTGCGGCTTCTGCCACCTCTGTGAAACATCACTCTTGAAGTCTTGGGGTTTTGATGCCAGAAGATATACTTTATTATCAGAGATAAAAAAGCTGAGTTGCTCTCAGCACAACTAACTTTCTGTATTCAAACATGCCTATATACACATTCACCTAGGGTGTGACCAATACACCCCATACATTTTCTTCTATGTCTTCAGTCTGTTTAGGTAACATGAAACTATTTGAGAGGCCCCTCTCCATTTGGAACCTATTTACGGGGCTGTAAGGGGGTTTAGAGGAAAGGAGGAGGCGAGAACCGGCTTGACAACTTAAATAATAATTTATTAAACAAAAACCCAAACAAAAACACACAACTAAAAACACAGCACAGCTGTCTGTAATTCTCTCTCTCTCGAACTGTCGTCCCCGGCCGCCTTTATCCCTCGCGCGCCCCATCAGGCTGATTGGGGACCGGGTGTGTCTCATTCCAGCCCGGCCCCGCCCTCCTCAGCTCTACACTCCTCCCGGCGTTGCCTCAGGCCGGGGAGCCCCCGGCATGACGTACATCCCCCCCACCCTTCCTCTCCGGGTGGGGGGGGCGTGCCTTATGCCCCGACTGCCGGCGGGTCCTCCCCGCCTTCCTCGACCTGGGAGGAGAAAAAACAACACAAAATGGCGAGGGAAAGGCCAACACGGAGCGGCAGAGAGAGAGAGAGGAGAGAGAGAAAAAGAAACTCACTGGTTCTCTGATGCGCAGTCGCGTGGTCCTCGATCACTACTCCACCCTCTCAGGCGGACTGCAGCCGCTCCTCCCCGGGCGGACCGGAGTCAGACCTCCGACCCCCAGCGGACAGAACGCCCCTCCGCGTTCCCGGCGTCCCGTGGAGACTCTCCTCCGCCCCTGGCAGCGGCCCTACCACTCCAGGCGGTCGGGGAGTCACTTCCCTCCTCCCCCCCGCGGACGGCGGTCTTCTCTCGACCCCTCCGCGTTCCCGGGGGACGGCAGGGCACTCCTCCGCCCCCGGCAGCGGCTCCCTCGCTCCAGGCGGTCGTGGAGTCCCGTCCCCACTCGCCTCGCGGACGGCGGCCGTTCCCCGCGTCCGGGTAGTCGGGCTACTCCGTCCCCCGTCGGACGGCAGCGGCGCTCCCCTGGGTGGACGGCAGTGTCGAGGACTCTGCGACGGGAATCCCTCCTCTTTCCCGGGTTTCGGCACCAGTGTAAGGGGGTTTAGAGGAAAGGAGGAGGCGAGAACCGGCTTGACAACTTAAATAATAATTTATTAAACAAAAACCCAAACAAAAACACACAACTAAAAACACAGCACAGCTGTCTGTAATTCTCTCTCTCTCGAACTGTCGTCCCCGGCCGCCTTTATCCCCCGCGCGCCCCATCAGGCTGATTGGGGACCGGGTGTGTCTCATTCCAGCCCGGCCCCGCCCTCCTCAGCTCTACAGGGGCCTTATCCTATATTTTCTCTAGTGTCAAAACATGAAACTCAAGTTTACCATATATGAGGGGCCCCACATTCCAAGACAGACTTCTTACACAAACACACACTCAGTAAAATTCATGCTTGAACATCAGAAATAATTGTAGAATAAAATGTCTATATTTACATTGATTGTTCTTGATTAATTTATATTTAACTTGATAAAAATATTCTACACTGGCTCACAACCACTCATTCAGATTTTTTCTTTGGATCCGAGCGGTGTTCATTCATTGAATTCATTCATTGAATTCCATTGCCGTTCCATTCACCTCTGCGTATGCTGTTATATATACGGCGCATTTCAGCGGTTTCTCCCCCTCGTACACGAATAAGTGAAGAGAACGCCCCTGGGCACTTCAACAGCTAAAAGCGAGTATATATTCTAATAATAAAAGAGTATATTTTCCTCTAAAAAGTGGCACTGATGGAGAGAGTCTTTTTAAAGACCGCAGGTACATCAGATGTGATTGTCCTCTTGGTGCCCCTCGCTCAGAGCTTGGAGGCATGGCTAGCGCTCCGACTCAGCTATACTATTCAGTTCACCAGGCGCCCACCTGGGTTCAGCGGCGTCCGCTTCACCTCGGTGAGGGGTGAGAACGCCACTGCCCTGCATGCGGAGATCGCGATCCTTCTGCAGAAAGACGTGATAGAGCCTGTCCCTTCAGCCGATATGAAGAAGGGGTTCTACAGCCCCTACTTCATCATGCCAAAGAAAGGCGGTGGGTTGCGGCCAATCTTGGTCCTGTGAGTGCTGAACCGGGCCTTGCACAGACTCCCATTCAAGATGCTGACACAGAAGCACATTGTCATGCGTCCAGCATCAAGATTGGTTCGCGGTGGTAGACCTGAAGGATGCATACTTCCCCATCTCTGTTTTACCTCGGCACAGACCCTTTCTGCGGTTCGCCTTCGAGGGCTGGACGTGCTGTTGTGGCAGGTTATGCTCAGGGAAGAGTGGAGACTCCACCCCCAGGTGGTCCAACTGGTTTGGAGTCGATTCAGCCAAGCGCAGGTAGACCTGTTCACTTCCCGGGAATCCTCTCACCGCCCGCTCTGGTACACCCTGGCTGAGGCTCCCCTCGGCACAGATGCGCTGGCACACAGCTGGCCCCGGGGGCTGCACAAGTATGCGTTTCCCCCAGTGAGCCTGCTTGCACAGACCTTGTGCAAGGTCAGGGAGGATGAGGAGCAAGTCATCCTGGTGGAGCCCTACTGGCCCACCCAGACTTGGTTGGGTGTACCGCTTGCATACAGCGCCTTTCCCTCCAGCCGAGTTCACAAGACCCTGGATGTCCTTCCTCCTTAGCCCTGTGGCAGGCGAGTTCGGCTGAGAAATTCGATGCCGGCCCAGTCCGTGTGCTAGTAGTCCCTGTACTGGGGTAGGTACTCCACATGCGCTGGTTGCCCGTGAGTAACCCCGTGTGATGTATCTTCTGTGGTACGGTTTCCCCATTGGTAAACCTGAGTTCCTCTGCCACCGGTCAGCGTGTTTGTAGAGCTCCATCCCCTCTGGGTACTTTCTCCACATGCGATACTGCCGGTCGGTAAGTCCATGTGACGTATTTTCACACAATTACCTCCACTTCGGGCAGGGTGTGGTCTCCGCGGTGTCTTCCCCCCCACCGATGCGGACGCTTATGGCCCCAGCTGAACAGTTTCCACTTTTTGGGGAGAAAAAAGAAGAGAAGAGGCCACGGCCTGTCCCCATTATGGGCAAATCCACGTAACACAGTTCAGCTAGTTGTGGCATTTTGTATAGGGACCCCTAGTATCACTACATCGACACAACGTCGAGTGAGTGACAGATAGGGAAGGTCTTGGTTACTGTCATAACCTCCATTCCCTGATGGAGGGAACGAGACATTTTGTCCCTCTTGCCACAACACTGAACTACCCACTGGAATGACCGGGACCTTGTCTCAGCTCCTCAGCGCAAAACCTGAATGAGTGGTTGCGAGCCAGCTCTTTTTATACCTGTATGTCCGGGGGAGTGGCATGCAAATTCCACTCGCCAATTCCCATTGGCCTTTTCTCAAAGAACAGAGGTGTTTGGGGCTCCCAAGAGCGACCCCTAGTGTCACTACATCGACACAACGTCTCATTCCCTCCATCAGGGAACAGAGGTTACGACAGTAACCAAGACGTTTCAAATAAATACGCAATAGTGTATTTTTGGCTGTCAGATCTCTTTTAAAATCTCCCTGCTGTGAAAGTTTGGAAACATTCCAGGCTTTAACTCATGACATGAAGTGATATCCAAATGAAACATGAGAATTAATATGATGAGGTAATCAATACCTAAAGAAATGCATGACATTGAGTTATACCTTGTTTAATTATGTGGTTTCCCTGCAATACCTCCTTACTCTGTACTGTAGTTTTTGGCATTTGAAGTCATTGTACCATTGACTGTCCCTTGCCATTTTCTTCTCAACAGCATGTACTCTATTTTGTGTAACCACTTTGGATAACACTATAATAAGGGTACTGTCATGCCCTTGTCAGCCTCTGCTCCTCCAAACTCCTCTCACTCACCTGATAATTAATTACAGCAGGTTGCTTCCCATCAAACCATCAGCCAGGACACTATAAAACCTCACCAATTCCCCTCAGTTTTTGTCTAGTCTCATTTGGACCAGCTTCTCAGGTGATCTACTCTCCCTTGATTCTTAGTGCTGTGAGTTATTTACCAGTCAGTCATCGTTTATCTTAGTTAACTTTAATTCTGATTTAATCAGTGGTTTCTCCTTGTTTTTTTCTGTTTCTCCTTGAGCTCTGTAATAAAACTGCATTTGGGTTCAACTCCTCGTCTCAGCTTCGTAACAGAAGACTAGACCATTAAACACGAACCCAGCAGGATCGATGTCAACCATGGGGCATTTTCTTGAACATGAACAACAACTTATACAACACGAAGAGGCACTTCATGACATTCAACGTCGACTGGAGAAACTATCACTTACCTCAACTGCCGCAGCATGTCCTCCTGCACCAGACTTCGCTTCAGCCCCGGTAGTACCAGTCTCTGACTCTCCTCCTCCATTCACTCCATTTCCTGGTAACTTCTGCCCTCTGGCTTCACCAAAATCTTTCTCTGGCGATGCTGAGACGTGCAGTGGCTTCCTCCTTCAATGTTCACTGGCCTTTGAATTACAACCCCAACACTTCTCCACGGATCGCTCCAAGATAGGCTACATTATTTCTCTCCTCTCCGGGAAGGCTCTACAATGGGGTGATGCCATCTGGAAACAGGGAGGTCCTGTAACTCAGTCCATCGATGCCTTCACAACCCATTTCCGTGAGGTTTTTGAGTCCGGTACTGGAGCCTCCTTTGCCAGTAAACAACTAAGCCATTTCAATCAAGGCAAGCAATCTGTTGCAGATTACACCCTGTGCTTCCGCACGCTTGCCTCCGCCTCTCATTGGAATGAGCCAGCACTGATTACTCGCTACTGCCAGGGTTTAAACAAGTCTCTTCAAATTCACCTAGCTAGTGTGGATGACTCTCTTGGACTGGAGTCTCTCATTCAATTCTCTCTTTGAGTGGATCGCCGTCTAAAACAGTGCTCGAAAAACCGCGACTATCCAGCCCCACCACTTCCTATAACAAAGACTGAGGAAGAGGAGCCTATGCAACTATGCACAACCCACCTAACTCTGACTGAACGATAGAGGCAGATTATTAACAACATTTGTCTCTGCTGTGGAGCGGCAGATCATCACATATCCACATGTCCCATTCGTCCTCCCAGGCTGCTGGTAAGCTCTGTTTCCTTTGAACCAGTATGTGGGAAACCCTTTAGTATAGCCATCACTGTTTTGACTCCCACTGCATCAATCCATGTTCATGCCCTTCTAGACTCCGGTTTGGCAGGCAACTTCATCGTTCCTGTACTCGTCAAACAGCTCCACCTCTGGACAGAACCACTAACTAAGCCTTTACCCATTCTCTCAGACACTGGCAAACCTATCGGCTCAGGCTTGATCACAAATCAGTCTGCACCACTCACCATCCAAGTAGGAGCCCTTCATACTGAGTCATTACCATTACTCATTCTCCCCGATGCCACAACAGACCTCATACTCAGTCTACCATGGCTTCTCCACCACAATCCAATTATTTCTTGGTCCACCAAAGAGGTAGCTGCCTGGGGCGGGCGATGTTTTACCCAAAGCCTTACATTACCTACTCGCCCTTCACCCGCTAGATCCACCTATTGCTTGGCCACTTCTGTAGAGAGCCCTCACATCTCACTAAACACCTTCATCCCATCGGCTTACCAAGATTATCTACAAGTTTTTAGCACTCAAAAGGCCTCCCAACTTCATTCACATCGTCCCTGGGATTGTGCCATAGATCTTCTCCCAGGCTCATCACTCCCTAGAGGCAAGATATATCCACTGTCGGTACCCGAGCAGAGAGCTATGGAGGAATATGTGAAGGAAGCCCTGAAACAGGGCTATATTCGCCCATCTACTTCTCCAGCCGCCTCAAGTTTCTTCTTTGTGGCCAAAAAGGATGGTGGTCTTTGCCCATGCATAGACAACCGTGCCCTTAACAGTATTACTGTGAAGTTCTCCTACCCATTGCCTTTGGTACCAGCTGCTTTGGAATTTCTCCTTGGGGAAGTTTCACTAAACTCGACCTCCACAGTGCCTATAATCTTATCTGTATCCATAAGGGGGATGAGTGGGAGACCACTTTCATCACCTCTAACGGCCACTTTGAATATTGGGTGATGCCATATGGCCTGGTCAATGCCCCATCAGTCTTCCAGTCTTACATGAATGAGATCTTCCGTGACATACTCCACTGTTTTGTCCTAGTTTACATTGACTATATATTCATCTACTCGACATCCTTAAGTGAACACATTAACCACGTGAGACTTGTGTTACAATGCCTACAGAAACACAGTCTGTACCTGAAGGCCGAAAAATGCCTCTTCCACCAGTCCTCCATTCAATTTCTGGGGTACATCATCAGTTCTAGCGGAGTTCAGATGGACACTTCCAAGGTGCAGGCCGTAACTACCTGGCCCCAACCTACCACCATTAAGGAGTTACAGAGGTTCCTTGGTTTTGCCAATTTCTATCGGAGGTTTATCCGGAACTTCAGCACTGTGGTCGCCCCTCTCACCAGCCTACAAAGAGGTAAACCTAAAACCCTCTCTTGGTCTCCACAAGCCTCTAAAGCCTTCCAGCTGTTAAAGACCTCCTTTACATCACCACCCATTCCCAAACATCCCAACCCTGACCTTCCCTTTGTCGTTGAGGTAGACACTTCAACTTCAGGGGTGGGGGCCGTACTTTCCCAGCATCAAGGTAATCCTCCCAAACTGTTCCCTTGTGCTTTCTACTCCAAGCAATTTTCTCCAGCCGAGACCAACTATGATGTTGGGAACAGGGAACTACTGGCCATCAAGCTGGCGCTCGAGGAGTGGCGCCACTAGCTGGAGGGCGCTCATCACTCCTTTATGGTTATAACCGACCATCGTAACCTTGAGTATCTGCAATCCGCTAAATGCCTAAACCCGCATCAAGCAAGATGGGCATTGTTCTTCACACGTTTCCACTTTACAGTCACCTATCGCCCTGGTTCCAAAAATACTAAAGCTGACGCCCTTTCCTGGTTGCACTCCTCTGACCAGTCCACATCTTCACCGGAACCCATACTCCCTTTTTCAGCCCTCTACTGTGGGACATTGACCAACAAATCACCCAGACAGCTTCCTCAGAACCAGCACCAGCAGCCTGTCCACCCGGTTTAACCTACGTTCCCTCTGCACTCCACACAGCACTCCTGAAGTGGCTCCACTCTTCTCCTGGATCTGGACACCCTGGAATCTCCCATACCCTTGACTTACTCAGGAACAGGTACTGGTGGCCTCATCAAATCTGGGACGTTACCAATTTTGTCCACTCCTGCTCTGAGTGTTCCATGGTGAAGATGCCTCGACATCTCCCGATGGGTAAGCTTTCACTTCTTCCCATTCCACACCGTCCTTGGTCCCACATTGGTATAGACTTTGTTACTGACCTCCCTCCTTCCCAAGGGTTTATCTGTATCTTTGTAGCAGTAGACCGGTTTTCTAAATCATGCCGACTGGTGCCTCTCAAGGGTCTTCCCACAGCCTTGGAAACGGATGAGGTACTTTTCCAACACGTATTCCGGAACTTCGGGCTGCCCGAGGATATTGTATCGGACAGAGGACCTCAGTTCATCTCAAGGGTATGGAAGGCCTTCTTTAATCATCTGGGTGTCTCAATTAGTCTCTCCTCAGGTTATCATCCACAGTCCAACGGTCAGACAGAGAGAAAGATCCAGGAGATAGGATGGTTCCTTCGTACCTACTGCCATTCAGTGGAGCCACTACCTACCCTGGGCAGAATATGCACAGAACTCTCTCCGTCATCCTTCCACTGGTCTCACTTCGTTTCAATGTGCCCTTGGCTGTCAACCACCTCTGTTTCCCTGGTCAGGAGAACCCTCCGAAGTGCTGGCTGTGGATCACTAGTTCCGTAACAGTGAACGGATCTGGAACACCACTTATGTACACCTTCAGCATGCTGTTCAACGCCAGAAGATCCAAGCCATGGAGGGGGGATACTGTCATGCCCTCGCCAGCCTCTGCTCCTCCAAACTCCTCTCACTCCCCTGATTATTAATTACATCCACCTGCTTCCCATCAAACCATCAGCCAGGACACTATAAAACCTCACCATTTCCACTCAGTCTTTGTCTAGTCTCGTTTGGACCAGCTTCTAAAGTGATCTACTCTCCCTTGATTCTTAGTGTCGTGAGTTATTTACCAGTCAGTCATCGTTTATTTTAGTTAACTTTAATTCTGATTTAATCTGTGGTGTCTCCTTGAGCTCTGTAATAAAACTGCATCTGGGTTCAACTCCTCGTCTCCGCTTCGTAACAGGTATATGAATAATCATGAATTAATACCTGAATTAATACTTAAACATGAATTATTGATGAGTTAAGGCATGGACTAATCAAGAACTAATGAAGAGCTAACCTTAACTACGACTGGAGTCATATGGATTCATGCATGAATAACGGCCACCTTAATTACATGTTAGTACTTGTTTGATAGTTAATGCATTACTTAACATTTGATAGTAAACTCCCAAAATGTTACATCAAATCTTTGTTACATTACATGTTAAATCAAACAGGCTTTATCAGAAAGAATATGCATTACTTAATATTTCATAATTTTATACTAACTTTTGCTGTCTGCAGTTTCTCCACAAACATCATAAGATGACAGGATTATTCTGCCACTATTTACATGGATTGCCCTTATCAAAACTTATTAATAAAAGAAATATATTAATTATTGCCACAAATAATTTTGATCTTAACCCATTTTGCATGATTCTCCATCCCATTCCTTCACCCTACCACTGTTAGTCCCAGAACTCATTTTACTCACCATACACTTGCATGCCATGACTACATCTTCATGACAATCCACCAAAAGATTATAAGATATGTGATTTAACTGACATGAATACTAAGTGTAGTACTTGCATAGTTAATAATGAGTTAATAATTATGTGCCCCTTAAAGTCATGACATGATGCTGCATTATCAAATCGTGAGTTTATGATAAGTATATGAGTAGTCAATAATGATGTGCCCCTTCAAGTAAAGTCATGACATGATGCTGCATTAACCAGTTATATGTTAATTATAAGTATATGAGTAGTTAATAATGATGTGCCCCTCAAGCAAAGTCATGACATTATGTTACATTAACAAATCATTTAATACACATGCATTAAGTTTTAAAAAGTTATTAAAAAACAGTTTAAAAATACAAAATTCAAAGGCAGAAAAACTTATGATGCTTCATAAGTTAATATTTTTGTCATATCATTCCAAACATGTATTCATAATTTCTTGCTTCCGTGGAACACAAATAGAAATTTACTTTAGAATCTACTTGTCATTGTTTTCATGAAAGAATGAGGCCAGGAAGTGTTGCAGTTAAACTCCAGTTGTTTTTGATGGAACTTTAATGATGAATGAATGACAGACACCAGGAATTGAGATCTGTTCTTTTATATTTCCTAGGAACAATTCTGTAAAGACATATTTAAGGCATTTTTGATGAATGACCCTATGTGCATCAGCCATGCTTTTGATTAAAAAACATATATTTACATTATGCAGATAGAATATAGGTTAAAGAAAATAAATAGACCTATACATACTGTATTTCCCATATCAAAAAATAAATAAATAAAATAAAATTAGAATTTTCTTTTTAATCACCAATTTCTTAGTAAATTATAATGTTATATTAAACATAAAAGGCATAAATTAAATATTGTGTGTAAACCATTAATTAAATCAAATCTCTTTTTAAAGAAATATGAAATGCAATTAATCTATTTTGAATTAAATCTCATTTTAAACATATACAGACTCAAAGGAAACCTGAAACTTAGCTGTAAAGACATTCAAGACATTTTTAAATGATCTACACTAATTGGTGTACTCCGGTCTGGATCCGGACCGAAGGACAATTAAATCCAGACCGAGCTCTGAAGCTTTGTGCTAGTTATCTGACACCTGGCTAAGTGATTATGTATACATGTATTCGCCCGCAGAGCGGGAATAAATAGCATTCAGTGCTAGAGAGAAATATTTCTCTCTAGAGTGGGAATAAAGCACATTCAGCGCTACTCACTTTATTCCTGCTCCGTGCGCATTGCCTCTCTCCCCACTATAGATGCCGCATAAAGCCTAATTTACTGGACGTCTGAGTTGCAGGTGCGGTGTTACGAGCCTTTCATAATAAACAGATTTTTGTTCTAATTTTGTGAAAATTAAGCAGAGATGTCATCATGGCAAGTTAAGCCTATTTATCCTTAAATTAATCAAACAGATATTTAATGCTTCACTGTTATGTAAATTGTTTGTTTGTGGTTAGTAGATTCTCACTTTAAGGAAAATATAAAAATGGTCCATTCAGGCTTTTACATTTTTTATATATTTTCTCTCAGGGGACACCCCTGAACCCACAGTATTTTATCTGTCAAAAGGCCTCCTATGTCCCATACATAGGTATAGATTCTGAATGTAAAAATATTTCAACAAAACCGGACTGCTGTCATTCAGCTTCAAAACAAACTGTTGATCTTATCTTTTAATATTCACATCCAAGTGCCCTCGACTGAAGTCTTGATTAAATATTTTAATCTTTTGGTAGAAAAGATCTCTCAGACCCCACTAGCTGTCTCTGGGCCCCCAATGTCCTCATCAGGATTTTATTTATTTTTATTTTTTTTACAAAGTACTATTGCAGTCAACATGGCAAGTTATAAAAACAATTAAAAAAAGATACATAATTTCCTAGCCATATAACTACTGACACCATGTAAGCTACATACTATCCGGACATTTGCTGGGAAGGAAATGTAGAGACCGGACCTCTTGGAACTTTAATTGAGTACCCCTGATCTATACCGATCAGCCACAACATTAAAACCACCTGCCTAATATTGTGTAGGTCCCCCTCGTGCTGCTAAAACAGCGCCAACCCACATCTCAGAATAGCATTTTGAGATGCTATACTTCTCACCACAATTGTACAGAGCAGTTATCTGTAGACTTTGTCAATTCAAATCAGTCTGGCCACTCTCTGTTGACCTCTCTAATCAACAAGGCATGTCCGTCCACAGAACTGCTGCTCACTGATGTTTTTTGTTTTTGGCATCATTCTGAGTAAATTCTTGAGACTGTTGTATGTGAAAATCCCAGGAGATCAGCAGTTACAGAAATACTCAAACCAGCCCATCTGGCACCAACAACCATCTATGCAATTATCTAATCATCCAGTCGTGTGGCAGCAGTGCAGTGCATAAAATCATGAAGATATGGGTTGTTCACATCAACCACCAGAATGGGGAAAAAATATGATCTCAGTGAATTGGACTGTGGCATGATTGCTGGTGCCAGATGGGCTGGTTTGAGTATTTCTGTAACTGCTGATCTCCTGGGATTTTCACACACAACAGTCTCTAGAATTTACTCAGAATGGTGACAAAAAATATCCAGTGAGGGGCAGTTCTGTGGATGGAAACGCCTTGTTGATGAGAGTGGTCAACAGAGAAAGGCCAGACTGTTTCAAACTGACAAAGTCTACGATAACTCAGAAAACCGCTCTGTACAATTGTGGTGAGAAGAATAGCATCTCAGAATGCTATTCTGAGATGCGGGTTGGCACTGTTTTTGGCGGCACGAGGGGGACCTACACAATATTAGGCAGGTGGTTTTAATGTTGTGGCTGATCAGTGTATATTGTTCGTTTCGTCTCTCTCCATCTCACTGGATGTCAATGCTAATAGGCTAATGTTAATACAGAAAACTTTAAAATAACAAAATACATTTAAACATTGCACATAACATGATGTGTGTGACCCTTACTTTAATAATTAATTTGGTTTAACAAAACAACCAATATTTTCAGATTAAAAATTCCAGCATTACAGAGAAATGTGGCAAACAGCTAACGCCAACAGTAGAGTCCGCCGCTTATAAGTGCCCCACCAGAAACAAACTCTCTACATACTGTAGTTCCGGGCAGAAAATTAGCTAACTGCTCTAGCTTTGGATGAAGCTCAACAAATGATGTGTTGATTTAAATTCATAAATGTCCACATCATCATCATCATGATCATCATCAACAACAACATCATTTTAGTTTTTGATGAAACTTACTAAGTAATCATGAAAAATAATGACACATAATAAAACCAAATATTGATCCAGTAACAAGGGCACTCTTTCCTATATGGTCTGGATGACATGTGAACAAAGTGGTAAATATGGTAAATATGAAATAAGGTAAATATGAAGGAAAAGGGACAATCACACAAAATGGCTGAGATCAAATTATTGGCAATTATTAATATGTTTTTTCTATGTTTTATAAGGACGATTTATGTAAATAATGGATCTATAAAATAATAATCCTGTGTCATCTTATGATGTTTGTGGCGAAACTGCTGAAAGCAAAAGTTAGTAAAATTATGAAATATTAAATAATTAATTCAAGGTTGAAGTACTGCATATTCTTTCTGATAAAGCCTGTTTGATTTAACATATAATGTAACAAACATTTGATGTAACATTTTGGGAGTTTACTATCAAATGTTAAGTAATGCATTAACTATCAAACATGTACTAAAATGTAATTAAGGTGGCCGTTATTCATGCATGAATCCATATGATTCCAGTTATAGTTATGGTTAGCTCTACATTAGTTCTTGATTAGTCCATGCCTTAACTTGTCATTAATTCATGCTTAAGTAAATATTAATTCAGGTATTAATTCATGATTATTCATTTACCCTTATTGTAAAGTGTTACCCCACTTTGTGTAGGATACTCAGAGAAACATTCTTACATACTGTAGGAAATGCAACAAATCAGAACTTATTGTGTATAACTGTGGTTTGTGCTGACCACAGTGAGTTTTGTGCAGTGAATTATTGGCTGCTGAGAGCATAAAACCATCACAATTTTGTACAATAAACAATTTTGCTTCTGTTTGGTACAGTCACCACTTTATGTCCAATGTCAAATCTGGGTTCCAAAGCAAAACCAGTTGAAAGTTGCTGGTGTATAATAAGTACTGTTCACTTATTTGTTTACTTATTTGTACCAACTGACACTTCTGTTGTGGCTTTTTGAAATTGTGTGAGATTATGAGAGTTTAAAAATTACAGGTACCTGTAAATTGCCTGTTTAAATTGTAGGAGTGTTAGACTACACTAGCTTTAACAGGACATCTATCAAAAGAGCAGCCAAACATGAAATATGAAATAGCAAGATGTGGTGTTGATTCTTTATTTGACTATCCACACTGGTTTGTGTCTTTGGAGATTTGAGTTGTAAAAAAGGTGCCTTCACTATGATTTGGCAGAAGACCTCTGTGGAGTTTTTATTTTATTTTTATTTTTTTTCTTCTTCTTCTTATAAGAGAAACTGTGTATCTCTGTGTTTCAATGTCACAGTTGTATATCAAACACTATATGAGCCTGCTGTGTTTGGGTAGCAAACTGAACAGTGTATGGGAAACAAACTGTCTGCTAACTTGAATCATAGATAAGGCTTTTCAGACCCGTCAAGCTATTACTTTGTCAGCAAAGTTCACAAATTCACTGCTAGAATTTATATTGCTACGAAGTGTGCACCAAGCTTCTCTGATATACGAAAAATACCAATGAAATTATACCAGCAAAAAGAGATTGATGGAATAGAAAAGGGTTTCATGATGATTATTATTATAATTTGCAAGGTTAAAGCAGTGCTTGAAATAAAACCACAAAGAGGGTTTGGTTTGTTTTAACATTTGTAAGGCTGGGCATTTCCAAAATGTATTTGTGGTAAACCATATGCACATAGAACATACAGTATCAAATAATCAAAACAAGCAAGTACAACCCCCCAATATTTATACCATGGTCATTGGAAAAATGTTAATGCTTCTCGTTGCAACCCCCTCAAAGTTCAAGCCAAATCTACACCCTTGAGTATGTTTATCATTAAACTATTTTTTAGATTCATGCAATCAATTTATCACTCAATATTGACCAATTTGTACAAATTACTTAAATGAAGTGTGGTGATGTGGGCATGGCCAAGCAACATCTATGGAGAGCAATGCCGGAAGAGAAAGAATAAGAGCCTTGCGTGTGTGTTGCTGAAAAGCAAACAGAGTGTATTAGACTAAAATATGTGTGCAATAAAAAGCTTATGTGGTTTGTATTCCCGGCTCCCTCTTCCTCCTTCACAAAGTAGCAAGAAACCTGTCACATGAAGCTTTGTCTAGATTTTCATAACTTGATGTTTACCAAACTATAACTATGTCACCACAAACCCTACATGGGGAAAACAACTCAAGAGCTTTTTTAAACAAGTTTGAATACCTTGTGGAAAGTCAATTTATCTTGTATTAATGACAATTACACATTTTAACTAAAAATATGATAAACATGCTGAAAGGATGCTGATAGAAGAATTAGATTTTTATTTATTTATTTGACTTTTTCAGTGTATTACAGTCAAAGGGCCAATGTGACTTTCACTGATTTTCACAAAATCCCACCAATACAATCCCAAGACAATAGTTACCCGTCAATACAGAAAATCCCATGTTTATCTTATTGCAAAAAAGCCTGCGATTGCCTCTAGGGTGCCTGGTGGGACTCTTGAGGTGCAAAATATCTGTCTTGTAAATGACCTTGTTGTGAATACTGGCTGTATATCGTGCATATTTACATTTATACATTTGGCAGACATTTTTATCCAAAGTGACTTACAGTTGTAATGATGGAGCAGGAGTGGCATTAGGATCCATATGCAGATTTATTGTAAACAACAGAGGATATATATATATATATATATATATATATATATATATATTAATAACAGTCCAGGGTAATAATCCAAAACAGTAGAAACATGCAGAGGTCGGTACACAGGGAAATCAGTCCAAAGGGGTATATAATCCAATATCGGAAGACAGGCGAGAGATCAAAGCACAGAGAGATCAGTCCAATCAATACATCAAATCCAAATCGCAAGGCCAAATAAACAGAATCCAAAACACAGCAGAGTCAAACACAGAAGATATAAGTCATATAATAAATGCTCAGAATGCTTGCCAGGATAGAACAATACTTTGCATTGATCCTATAGCGTTCAGTGCTTAAATAGTCCACAGGTGATTAAACTAAGGAGAAACAGGTGTGACAGTTTTAGAATTCGGGTGAAGGAGCCCTCTGGTGACGTTTAGGAGAAGTGACTCGTTCCAAGGGTGTAACAACAGTGCATTTAATACAGGGACAATCCCCCCTGGAGCAACCTGGAATTAAGTGCCTTGCTCAAGGACACAATGATGGTGGCTGTGGGGATCGGACCGGCAACCTTCTGCTTACCAGTTCTGTGCTTTAGCCCACGCCCCTCTTGGTTTCTTAGGAATAGTGTGTAATGTTGCATTTTTCACATACCTGTATATACAGTAATGTGTACTGTGGCCCACTGACACAATAAAATGATTGCATAATATAAACCAGTATTTTTACTTATAAAATTGAATTGAAACATGTGGATACAAATTGCACACAAAAAAGGGCTGTTCCACTCTGATTGGCTGGCTTTATGCAATGTGTGGCAGTCAGAAAACAAACATAATAAATAATTAAATAAAAACTGTGTTTGATTGCTTTTACATGTCGGTCAGATATAGTAGACTCTGAGTCTACTATATCTGACTACCACTGTCTAAGTGGGCAGTTTTGGTCAGAATAGGCTGCACAGTGGACCAGACAGTAGTCAATGGTCTGGCTATGTGAGACTAAGAATGACTAATAAACAGATGTACAACAATTTGTTTTTTGTTGGGCAGACAATAACATGAGATCTTTAAAAAATTTATTTTTTTACAGTTTTAGCACTTTAATTATAGTTGACAAAGGACAACATACTGTATCAGCATTAGCATTGTCAACAAATACTAATAAAATGTATAACTTAAATGCACTGTAAATTTTGTGTCTGTGAAGTAAAACATTTCTGAAGCCATAAAAACAGCATAATTAGAAGACTGATCATACATTCAGCAGCAGTATGTCAAAAGTTCTACAGCTGAAATCAGACTGTGCTTACCCAATTTCAAACCACTGCCCCTAGTGGCTGAAGCTAAAAGTGTTGTTGAACATATGGGCATGTGTGAGCTCCAGTTTCTGGGTGAAATGTCCACAGAGTGGCGCCAAAAGTCAACAGGAACACATATTTTATTAAAGGGATATTTCACCCAAAAATGAAAATTCTCACTAGGTAACACAATTTTTGTTCCTGGGTAGTAAGTGTTATTTCCTAATTGCTTATGCTTCAAAAGTATAGAAAATGGCTATTATCACCCACAAACTTTGCTTTTGTGACCAGGACAGCGATATTTTGAAATTTACATATTTCCAATGAGAAAACAGGTGAATATGTGTCTTTTCGTTCACATAAAATCAGAAAAAAGCAACATATGAATCCAAAATCCTTCTTTATCTGTGGTCCGATGAAGACACCGGCTTTGACCTTTGCCTCAGACAGCTTAGGGAAGAAGTCTTGAAGGTACTTGAAGGCTGCCGACTCCTTATCTAGAGCTCTGACAAATTGTTTCATAAGGCCCAATTTGATGTGCAGTGGTGGCATCAGCACCTTCCGGGGGTCCACCAGTGGCTCCCACTTGACGTTGTTCCTCCCCACAGAGAACTCGGTCTGCTGTGGCCAGTCCCGCCTGTGGTAGTGTGCCTTGGTGTCCCTGCTGTCCCAAAGGCAAAGATAGCAGGGAAACTTGGTAAAACCGCCTTGGAGACCCATCAGGAATGCCACCATTTTTAAGTCTCCTATGACCTCCCAGCCGTACCCATCATACTTCAAGGCGTCCAGCAAGGTCTTGATGCTGTTGTAATCCTCTTTGAGGTGCACCGAGTAAGCCAGGGGAAGAGACGGGTACTTGTTACCATTATGGACCAGCACGGCTTTGAATATTACTTTAGTATAAATACATGTTAATTTGGATTCATATGTTGTTTTGTTCGGACTTTATGTGAACAAAAAGACACAAATTCGCCCATTTTCTCATTGGAAATAGGTAAATTTCAAAATATCACTGTCCTGGTCACAAAAGCAAAGTTTGTGGGGAATAATAGCCATTTTCTATACTTTTAAGGCATAAGCAATTAGGAAAAAAACACTTACTACACAGAAAAAAAAAAAAAAGGTTTGTTACACTGACCTGAATTTACTCACCCTCATGCCATCTGAGATGTGTATGACTTTCTTTCTTCTGCAAAACATTTTTGAAGATTTGTAGAAAATAAATCCAGGCTCAGCAGGTCCTTAGAATGGGAGAGGATGATAATTAGATATTTGTAGGTCCAAAAAGCACAGATAGTCAGCACAAAAATAATCCATCCTGTCTCCAGTGGTGACTTTAATATCTTCAAAAGTGAAGTGATCACTTTTTGTGTGAAAAATAACAATATTTAAGCACTTTTTAACTATAAAAGATCACTTACAGTCAGGCGTTGACGAATGGCCGAATTTACTCTAGTGCTCCCTTGATGTAAGCATATGGCACGTGAATATTCGGTAGCAATATGTTCAGTACCTTTGTGATAATGATGTATTTTCGATTCATGCAATCAGTTTATCACTCAATATGATCTTATATGGTCAAACAAAATTGACCCATTTGTAGAAATTACTTAAATAAAGCATTATCTCGATTTTTCCACTGTCACCACAGTCCACACGTTGGAAAACTCCAATGAACTTTGTTGTATGTTGCAATTAGTTCAGGATTAAGAAGCTTAAAACAGATACAATAATATATATATATATATATATATATATATATATATATATATATATATATATATATATATATATATATTTTAGACAAAACTGCTCAGAATTAAAAACTAATTTCAATATGGCTGTTATTTTGAAATGTGTAATGCTGAGTACTTACTTTAAATATACTTTCTTATAGGGATGTGCCCGAAGCCGAATACCTTATTCGGAAAAGCACGAATTATGACTTCAAAATGAATAACGGATTCATCCAAATAATATTTAAAAAAAATATTTGTATGACTGATTATTCAAAAAGCACAAGGATAAAGTGACATTTTAAATAAACATATTCAAAATTACAATAAATTTATGAATCTGTGCAGCAAATTTTTCTAAAGCGTAAACCTTATGAATGAAAATGCGCACAGTGTGATTTCAGATCGGATGGGCGCAGTCTTGACTCCGTTTGCGGTCTCTGTTATTTGAGTGCATCTGGAGCTTATCAAGTGTAACTTTAAATATGATAAGACGTCATATACACTTTCCACTTCTTAAAATGTTTATATTAATGTGTCACACGATTCACACGTGACTCCCATGTTATTTATATCCTAAAACCTGAGCGCGATGTTAAATTCCTAACCTGAAGTGATTTAAAGTCGGAGCTCGTCTTTCTGTCACTTAAAGTTGACCTCATTTATATTCACATCAGCGATTAAGGTAATTATCTGGTTAAGACTTTATTCTGAAAAAAAAAAAAAAAAAAAAAAAAAAAAATGCTCCATAAAGTTTTAAATGCTTGATAGAGTTTTCATCTATTAGGAATATTCCTCATTATGTAAAACGAAGAAAATGAAACATTCTCTGTCTTATTTTCCCCCTTCTTTTTCTTTAAACTGTGCTAAAATTTGAGCATGTTAAGTGTTCTTGAACTCTGATAAGGTGCTATATAAATTTAAAATTATTATTATTATTATTATTATTATTATTATTATTATTATTATTTAAATAAATAATGGTGTCCTATCGCAAAAATTCCTAGACTTATGAGACTTTCACGTGTTTGTAGGCTATATTGATTTTATTTACATTTCTTTTACTGTTTGAATTTATTATTCACTGAAAAATGTGTGCTTGACATTTCACATTTTTCTTGACACCTCCTGCCTTTAGAATAATGTTGTTATACATGAACAGACAAACGAAAATTCTGTTTTATGCAGATATTAATATCTGAAATACCAGGAGATACCACAACATATTCCACAGTTAATATAGCCTACAAATTCAGCTTCATCTGGTAAGAAAAATAAAATAAAAATACAATAATATTTTTTAAATATTAATTGTATAATAATAATAATAATAATAATAATAATAATAATAATAATGTATTATTATTATTACTGTTATTATTATTATTAAGCTATTATTATGAAAAGGCATATACAAGGCATATTTTATTAATAGAAACTATAAATGTAAGAGTAACACTTAAAAATGAGCATTTCATTTAGTTTGACACACTTCCAGTTTAAGCCCTTCCCACACCTGATTCTATCCGAATACAGAGACAGATACAGATAATTTTGTCATATGAACATATACAGATACAAATACAGATAATGGCTTTGCTGCACACCCCTACTTTCTTATGTTTCGTTCCATTGATATATATATATATATTTTCTTTAACTTGCCTTAAGCACAGATCTCACTATTCTAATTCTTATCGTCTAGTAGTAATTTGTTGCAGTGTGGTGTTTTTTTTAGCATGGGTTTTATATTTCGTAAAATACCAACACACTATTTCAGGGCCTGATATTTGTTATGTTAACCTTTTAAAATTGGCAATAATGCCACTGTTTGCCTGACTAGATCTTCTAATCTGAGGGCTGTACAGAATAATTTCTTGCAGTTTGACAATGCTTTACTTCTTTACTACTCATCAACATTACTGAACATCATAAAAGCAGGATTTTACATTATTGGGCATGCAGATGTTTTCATGTTTTCAATGTTTAAATGTCAGTCATTTAAAGGATAAAATTAACCAGTGGATCTCAACTGGTGGGTCGCAAGTCTGTTCTAATAGGGTCACAGACAGCAGGGGTAAAACAATGATAAATGCAAGGAATAAAATACAGCTAACCATATAACTGTGCATAATTAGGATAGCAAAATCATTATATGGGCTTATCATATTTTTATAGTGAGAAAAAAAAAAGAAAAAAAAAACAAAAACCTTTGGATATGTTATCCATGTCCATTGAACACAAAATTCAGCTGTCACTTGTTTTAAGCTAGCCAAAAAAGAAAGATGCCAACATGGACAGATAGTGTAACATCTTCCTTGAAAATTTCAAAACCTACAAAACTTTTCAAGGTAAAAGAAACATTCATAAATTGTTTGTTTTTAGGCTACTTTTGTTTGCTTTTGCATGATAAACAATGTTGGACTTAAGTCACCACTTGGGTCACCACAAGGTAAAATCTGAAAAACCACTGATCTACAGAAGCCAAACATTTGTCGCCACTTTCATGCATGTTCCTGCAATGGCAGCCCTCCATCCAATTTTCCCCTATGAGGTGGCTGCATTCTCATCCACCTGCCACATGAGGGGCTGCTGAATACATCCTGCTCGGGTTTCATGGTCCCCAGTGCCAGAACCAATCAGTTGGTGTGTAGTAGCCAGGCTCAGAAGCTCCTAGTGGCTGACGTGTGTTCTCGGTTGACAGCACTGACCTTAATCAAAGACACGATGAATGAGCCAACATTTCCACAGCAACCTTGCCAATGATCTGTCACAAGACATGTAATGCTCTCTGACAGGGTGTGTTCGTGTGCCAGTGCTGAACATCTCTTCAAACACCTGCTTTTTGCTCGACCTGTTTTGGCCTGCTTTACAGGATAAGTGTTGAAAGTGCGGCAAAAGAATGGCAGTAAAAGAGAAGGCAGGTTTAAGTGGGGCGGGGCATGACATTTGAACTGACTGAACTCAAGCTCACATTTTACACTTTACATTTGTCAACATACTGACATATTTTATTTACGTCACATGGGTGGTTGGTTTTACATAATGGGGAATTGCTCTTTGTATGTCAATTTTGCATTCAATTAGTTTTGCAATCCATTCTGTACTAGGTTTTTATTTTTTTATTTTTTTATTATAAAAAGGAAAGCTCTGAATGCGGATCAATAAAGCGTTACAGCCATACTAAAATGCATAGCAACCTTCTGTTTTTGTTTACACGTCAGGGACTGTATCTTTTAGTTATAAAATGTATTTGTAATAAATAATTGTGTCCTTTATATATATATATATATATATATATATATATATATATATATATATATATATATATATATATATATATATATATATATGTACACACACACACACTGGGGCCAAATGTTTGGAATCATATACAGATTTTCCTGTTTTGGAATGAAATTGGGACTTTAATTCACCAAAGTGGCATTCAACTGATCACAAAGTATAGTCAGGACATTACTGATGTAAAAAACTGCACCATCATTATTTGAAAAAAGTAATTTTTGATCAAATCTAGACAGGCCCCATTTCCAGTAGCCATCACTCCAACACCTTATCCTTGAGAAATCATGCTAAAGTGCTAATTTTGGTACTAGAAAATCACTTGCCATTATATCAAAGGCAGTTGAAAGCTATTTGGTTCATTAAATGAAGCTTAACATTTGTGTTTGTTTTTGAGTTGCCACAGTATGCAATAGACTGGCATGTCTTAAAGTTAATATTAGGATAAAAATGGCAAAAAAGAAACAGCTTTCTCTAGAAACTCATCAGTCAATCATTGTTCCCTGTCTGTCACTCACTCGACGTTGTGTCGATGTAATGACACTAGGGGTTCGCTCTTGAGAGCCCCAATCACCTTTGCTTTATTCAGAAAAGGCCAATGAAAATTGGTGAGTGGAATTTGCATGCCACTCTCCATCCCGGACATACAGGTATAAAAGGAGATGGTGTGCACCACTCATTCATACTTGTTCTTCGGAGCCGAGCGCATGTGTGTTCATCCTGTCACCTTACCTTCTGCTGCTGGAAATTACGCTGCATATCAGCGGTCACTCTTGCACAATCGAGTGTTGTGCTTCCCCTGGGTGCTTCGGCGGCTGAGTCCACGGGTGTTAAAAGAGTATATTCCAAAAGAGTATATTTTCTCTAAAAGAGCTCAAACAAATGATTGCCATCTTTTTAAAGATGTCATTTCGCCTTTGTGCTACTGGGTGTGGCCGTTATCTCTCCCCACCGGATGGCCATGAGATCTGTCTCGAGTGCTTGGGTCGCCAGCATGCCGAGGCAGCTTTCGTGGAGGGGTCATGTTCTCATTGCGAGAACATGCCCATGAGAACGCTGCGGTCATGGCTCTCTTCCTTCTTCGTGAAGCAGAATGCCACCACGGCTGCTTCTCGACCTGGTCCGTCCTGGATTGAGACTCAGGCGGCTGCGTCGGCGAGCGCCGCGGGTGATCTGGATGTGGATACGGGAGTGTTCCTGCCGGCTCAGTCCCCACGGACCTCCCAGCCCCCAGCACACTCGTTCTGCCCGGTAGAGTTCACGAACGAGGTAGGCGGTCTGCCTCAGGGCGGATTTAATATCTCGTTCGGAGCTCGCGACGAGGATGAGTTATTGGTTGCAGCATCGGAAGGTGGGCTTCTGCTTTCAGAAGCGGACGAATCTTCTGAGCTCCCGCTCTCGGGCGGTAGAGCTCAGGATGAGGCGGACGCTGAGTTGGCAGCTGTACTTACCCGGGCGGCCACGAACATCGGGCTTGAGTGGAACCCTCTGCCCTGCCCTGAGCACTCATGGCTAGATGATTGGTTCCCTTCTTCCCAGAAGTGCACGAGGAGCTCACGAAGCCGTGGAAAGCATCTTTCTCTGCCCGTACACGCTTCGCCAGCTCGTCCACCCTAATTACCCTCGACGGCGGAGCGGCTAAGGGATATGTCGAGCTTCCCCATGTGGAGCGTGCCGTTGCAGTGCATTTATGCCCGCAGGGAGCAGCCACCTGGAGGAACCGACTAAGGCTCCCTTCCAAGGCGTGTAAGTTTTCTTCGTCACTCGTGGCGAAGGCTTACAACGCCGCGGGTCAGGCCGCCTCCACCCTGCACGCCATGGCCATCCTGCAGGTCCACCAGGCCAAGGCGCTCAAAGATCTGCACGAGGGTAGGACCGACCCAGGGCTTATGCACAAACTGTGTACCGCGACCGACCTCGCTCTACGTGCGACGAAAGTCACGGCACGTGCCCTGGGCTGGACGATGTCCATCTTGGTGGTCCAAGAACAGCACCTGTGGCTCAACCTTGTGGAGATGCGAGATGGCGAGAAGGTCCGCTTTCTCAATGCACCCATCTCCCAAGGGGGGGCTCTTTGGCGACACTGTCGAGGATTTCGCCCATTATTTCTCAACAGTGAAGAAGCAGATGGAGGCCATCAAACATATCCTGCCTTGGCGCGACTCGGCCGCCTATAGGCCTCTGAAGTCCCACGCCCCGTCTGCTTCTCGCCAGGGCCGTCCTCCTGCGGTGCCGGCCCCGGCTTCCCCACCATTGGAGCCCATACGCTGGCCTTTGAGAAGAAGATCCTCCTGCAGGAAGGCGGCAATGCCTGCCCCCAGCCGGCCGCCAAGAACCCTGGATGGGCTTCGAAGCGGTCCTGAGACGGGCGACCCAGGGATGAGGCAACTCTCGTTGACTACTCTGACCCAGGTGTGTGCACAGGCCCCACTCCTGCCCCTGGGTCAGCACGAGGTGAGTATCCTCATAACATCGCCAGATGCATCCTGGGCTCCGGCACCCAAATTGTCAATAAAAGAGCAGTTTCCTCCATTCCCTGGGTCATTCTCCAATGCTCAGCCCCTCTGGCCCTCACACCCGCAATGGCCAGGCACTGAAATTCTTTCCGGTCAGCGAGCAGGATGCAAATCTCGCGTTCCCATGTTTTCCGTCAAAAGAAAGCCAGCAAACAGGTAAGTACGATGGTTCTTGGGGCCGCTCGCCCGCCCCAGCCACCAGTCACTGTTGCAGGCTCATGGAGCAGCATACCTCCCCTGGATGATCCTCCCGGTGGGGTGTCTGCTCTGCCTTTCTGTGAACCACTCATCCCGGTCGTGATAAATCCAATCATCCCCCTGGTGCCATTAGCGCAAAGGCTGGAAGCCTCGGCTATGCAATCCAGTTCACCAGATGGCTGCCCAGGTTCAGTGGCGTCCTCTCCACTGCAGTGCAAGGCGAGGATGCCTCGGTCCTTCTGGAGAAGGGAGCGATAGAACCTGTCCCCTTAGCCGAGTCGCACAAGGGCTTTTACAGCCCTTATTTTATCGTGCCCTAGAGAGGGGGAGGGGGGTGCGCCCAATCCTGGATCTGCGTGCCTTCAACAGAGCCTTACACAGGCTTCCGTTCAAGATGTTGACGCAGAAGCGCATCCTGACGTCTGTATGACATCAGGATTGGTTCGTGGCCATCGACCTGAAGGACGAGTACTTTCACTTGTCGATCTTTCCTTGACACAGACCCTTTCTACAGTTTGCCTTTGAGGGACGAGCATACAAGTAAAAGTCCTCACTTTTGGTCTGTCCCTGTCTCCTCGCGTCCTTACCAAAGTTGCAGAGGAGGCCCTGGCCCCACTAAGATTCATATTCTCAATTATCTTGACGACTGGCTGATCCTAGCTCACTCACAAGATCTAATGTGTGCGCACAGGGACCGCGAGGCGAGGCACGAGGAGATTGAATCCCCCTAGACAGCGCCTGATTCCCTCTTGGGATCTCTCTGTGGTCCTATCTGCCTTACAGAGAGCCCCTTTGAGCCCCTGCAGCAAGCCAAGCTCAGCACTTTGTCACTGAAGACAGCCCTCCTGGTGGGGCTCACTTCTATCAAGAGGGTGGGGGACCTGCAGGCGCTCTCTGTCACCAGCGAATGCCTGGAGTTTGGGCCGGCACACTCTCACATGATCTTGAGACCCCGGCCCGGTTACGTGCCCAAAGTTCCCGCCACTCCCTACTGGGATCAGGTGGTGAACCTGTAAGCGCTCCCTTCTTACCATTGCTCGCCTGGAGAACCCCTGCCCATAGAAATTCCAGGTCCGTCCAAGGGCTGAACAAATGGCGACAGATCGGCGTGATGACCACGCAATGTGCCCTGTGGTGCCATGCCCATCTCAGGACTCGAGTCTGAAGCCAGTGCTGAAGCGGTCTCATATGCATCAGCCCGAGCGGCGTGACTGCCGCCAAGGATGCCATATGCCCCAGGAGCCTCTGAAATTGCTTCAGTGGGACCGCCGTTCTCCACCTGAACGATTTCAGGCAGTTCAGCACTGACTGCGTGCGCTTGCTCATTAGGCGTGCCATCATCAAGACTGAATCCAACTCCAAACCGAGAAAAGAGATGCTCTGAACCGGGAGGAGCTTGCTCTTTTCCCAGTTGACCTAAAGCCCTAGTTGGCTGAGGTGCGAGAGCACCAGGTTCCTGTACGCACACAACACATCCCGAGAGTGAGCTAGGATTAGCCAGTCATCGAGATAGTTGAGGATGCAAATGCCCACTTCCCTTAACCGGGAAAGGGCTGCCTCTGTGACCTTCGTGAAGACGCGAGGGGACAAGGACAGGCTGAAAGGGAGGACCTTGTACTGATACGCCCGACCCTTCGAATGCAAACCACAGGAAGGGTCTGTGTCGAGGTAGAATTGAGATGTGGAAGTACGCGTCCTTCAGGTCTACCGCCGCAAACCAATCTTGATGCCGGATGCTTGCTAGAATGCGTTTTTGTGTCAGCATTTTGAACGGGAGTCTATGTAAAGCCCGGTTCAGTACTTGCAGCCCACCGCCTTTCTTCGGTACAATGAAGTAGGGGCAATAAAACCCCTTCTTCATCTCGGCCGGAGGTACAGTCTCAATTGCACCCTTCCGTAGGAGGGTAGTGATTTCCGTGCGCAAAGTAGAAGTGTTCTTGCCCTACATAGAGGTGAAGTGGACGCCGCTGAACCTGGGAGGACGCCTGGCGAACTGAATCGCGTAGCCGAGTTGGACGGTCCGGACCAGCCATCGCGACGGGTTGGAAAGCGCAAGCCACGCGTCCAAGCTCTGGGCGAGGGGGACCAAGGGGACAATCTTGAGGGACGTACCGGCGGGTGGGGCCTCGTGGCGGGGCAGAGCCTGAGGTGCCATGTCGTACTGTGGCCGTGCTGAGTTCAGGGACATCGAAGCACTTACCTGGCTCATTGTGACCACCCCTGGAACAGCCTGGGATGGGGGAGGAAGAGGCTTGTCCTCGTGACCCATGGAGGCTGTCACATTGGGGCGGATTTGTGCCACAGCTGGGCACACAGGGGCAGGGAGACCGCCGCTGAAGTGCCAAACCTGCCGAAATGGAATGGTGGACGGTGGTCGTGATGACAGCCGTGCGCACCGGGTATGTGACCCAGGGAACAAGGAAACCGCTCTTTTGCTGAACTCTTGGGTACCGCAGCCACTTGGGCATGCAGCGAAATTAAATGAAAAGGTAACAAAAGATTCTCCTCCCGGCCCTCCACCAGGGGATGGAGTGGTCTGCTTACCAGCTCCAGAGCAGTGGGTTTCCCCATTCCTGGGTCGCCCGTCTCAGGGGTGCTTCGAAGCCTTTCGCAGGTTCTTGGCGGCTGGCCGTGAGATGGGTGGCGTCTGCTTCCTGCGGTGGGCTCCACGCCGTGCTAGGTGGTGGCACTCTGTGGGCATAGGCGCACCTCGAGCGCCTTATCAACCGGGGGGATCGCCGAATACCCCTTGGCCGCCCCAGCATCGAGGGTAGTGAGGGCAGGGGAGCTGAAAGATCAGGACTGGGCAGTAAAAGGTGCCTCCTACGACCTTGTCAGCTCCTCTTGCACTTCCGGGAAGAAAGGAACTGGGGCGGGGTGTGGCTGTGAGCGGCGCCGCGAGCCCAGGAACCAATCATCGAGCCGCGAGGGTTCAGGGGAGAGCGGAAGGTTCCACTCTAGCCCGACGCTTGCGGCTGCCTGGGAAAGCTTGTCCGTCATCTAGAAAGGTCTCTTTAGTGTCCTAAGTTTTTAGAGTTTATATATATCAAGGCCATGTTGTGCTTTGTGCCCAACAACACCCCTCTTGCTTAAAGGAATAGTTCAATAAAAACAAAACATATTCACACTTGTATTATTTCAAACTCATATGAAATACAAAAGAAAATAAAATTCTTAAAAAAAAAAAAAAAAAGTAAATAGTGATTCTGGGCTGTCAATCCCCATAAAGCACTTAAAAATAAGTTGATCGTGCAATTTTTGACAGGTTTTCTGAAGCCATACAATCATTCTGTGTGATGAAAAGTCCAAAATGTAAATTGTAATTCACTCTCAAATCAAATCAAATCAAATCATTGATCACTCCTGTAAACAGTGCAAAAAATAAATATGAGGACAGCTCAATAACATCAAACCTCATTTGTGCAAGAACCAATGAGGTACAGTATATGACCATAAGATGTTTGAAGATTATTTAAGCAATATCACATGATCAAGAGTGCGATATGGCCCTACATTAGCACTGCTGTGATTCGACCGCAGGCCGAGTGCCGTAGGTAATCACAGCAGTGCTGATTTAGGGCCATATAGCATGATTGCGAGTATGATATCACTTATATACAACAGTTCAGTGAACAAGTTAATTTAAAAAAATTAGGAAAAACTGAGTATGGTCATAAAAACACATTTGTGCATGGAACTACTTCTTACGCGACCGATCAGAATCTACCGTTGCTGGTTCAAACCAAATGATGCGTCCAAGCCTTCGTTAGTAATTCAAAAATGTCACTTCAGAAATAGTATCAGGGCTTGTGCTGTTTCTAACAAGTTATTGGATAAACAAGGATGGATATGTGTGTGTGTGTGTGTGTGTGTGTGTGTGTGTGAGAGAGAGAGAGAGAGAGAGAGACGGAGCATGTGCAATCACCTGTTGCCACTCCCAAGCAGAGATGCTGTCAGCTTTCTGAAGATCAGCTTTCTCAGTGGCCGTCCAAGCGGGGGTATTTCTCCCTATTTCGCGGTAACCAGTGCGCTAGAGTCATTCACTATAGAAACCGCAATGTCCACCGCCATTTTAAACAGTATGTATCCAATGTGGAAACTCCGGTAAGAGCACCTTGAGTTCTGTAATCAATCAGTCTGTTGTGTCTCTCAGCTGTGATGAGCCGTAATGCTGAAGTTGTTCGTTTAAAGCCGTTTAAAGCTATTTCCTAGCTTTAGGAGTGTAGTAGCGATCACGGAGCGCTGTTGTATGTAAACAGTGGCTGACGCGGATTCACTTCACATCACCAACTGGCTCATATTACACATCTTTTGCCACCACCTGATGGCTAACATATGTAATGTCAAAAAAAAAAAAAAGACAAACAGTAGCTCTTAACACATATGCACTGCTCTTACACTTTAGTTTAGAATGGCACGAACACAAGCGGAGTGATATACACACACACTGAAGCGTGCCAGTGCGGATGGTGTCAGACCATCGGTGCTCATGGAATGGCTCTCGTCCAATCAGATTTGAGGACCGGAACTAACTGTTATATGTATATATATATATATATATATATATATATATATATATATATATATATATATATATATATATATATAAAATCTTCCATGGAACAAGAAAATGTTTCCTTTCATGTTTCTATGGAAGATTTAAAAAAAGAAATGAATTTGGGACAACATGAGGATGAGTAAATAATTTAATTTTTTTTAATTATATGCCAATTATGTGCTAATTTTGTTCATCTTTTGTATTTTTTTGTCCCCTTTATTATAATAGACTAGTGAAAACAAACATATCCTACAGACACCAACAAAGAACTAAAAAGGCATTCAGTTTCCTTTTTCTCCTTAGATTCAAAACAGGTTTATAAAGAACTGCAGCTTACTACACAGTAAGTGTCACCCATACTTGTATCATAAGTTTACTTCTGCACTGAAACTATGGGTGAATGAACCAGTGATATTATAGTTAACGAAATCTAAAACGAAAACTAACTAAAATCATTTTTGGAAAAAACTGAAACTAAACTGAAATAATTTTTCATAACTCCAAAACTAACTAGAATAAAATAAAAATGATCTTGAATTAATTTTAGTTTTTGACATAATATGGTGAATATGGGCAAAGTGGGACAATTTTGAAATTGTGAAATGTGAATTATAATCCAAATCAACACATAACCTAATATTATACCTTTGAAGAAAGCTTAGGCTGTCTTCTACCTTAGTCAAAAGCAAAAATTAAGACATATTCAATACTGGGAAGTAGAACCTTTGAAGACCCTCTTTTGACCAAATCCCAGATGTATTTAAGCAGCAGGGCATACTGGTAAAGTGGGACAGAAGAAAAATTATTCTCTAGAAAATATATATACTTGAAATTAATTTGTATATTTTCTTATACACTTTCACATCATGACGTTACGTTAACTTTTACTTGCTTATAAGCTTAACTAGATTTACCTCAAATTTCTGTCTTTTTCTTTACCATTGTTTTTCCCACCAGTGGTCATAAAATGAGTTCTGCCACACATCCCAAAGTAAAATCATAAATTTAAAACCTCAAAAAGATAAAGGGATAGTTGACCCTAAAATGAAAATTCTCTTTTCTCATTTCTCATTCTCATTTATTCACCCTAATGCCATTCCAGATGTGTATGACTTTCTTTCTTCCGCTGAACACAAACAAATATTTTTAGAAGAATATTTCAGCTCTGTAGGTCTTCACAATGATTTTGAAACTTTGCAACTCTAAAAAGCACATAAAGGCAGCATAAAAGAGATCAATAAGACTCCAATGGTTTAATCCATTTCTTCTGAAGTGATCTAATCTGTTTTGGGTGAGAACAGACCAAAATGTAACTCCTTTTTCACTGTATCTTTCAATTACATTCTACAGAAACAATCATGATTTCAAGCTCGATTACGCTTACTAGTACAGTTTGCAGAGTGCTAGATGGAGCTGGGAAATATAAATGAGCTTGAAATCATGATTGCAAAGGAGATTGCTGATGAAAAGGGATTTAAATATTGATCTGTTTCTCACTCACCCCTATCATATCGCTTCTAAAGGCATGGATATAACCACTGGAGTCGTATGCATAACTTTTATGCTGCCTTTATGTGCTTTTTGGAGCTTCAAAGTTTTGGCCCCTATTGACTTGCATTGTGAGGACCTACAGAGCTGAGATATTCTTCTAAAAATCTTAATTTGTGTTCAGCAGAAGAAAGTAAGTCATATACATCTGGGATGGCATGAGGTTGAGTAAATGATGAGAGAAATTTCATTTTTGGGTGAACTATTCCTTTGATTTTTTACTCCCCAAAGATTAGTTTAGTAATGATTTTTAATCATTTAATGAAATACATATGGATATAATGTGGATCAAGCTTAAATGTATTTTGTCATTTGCCCATATTCACCCTATATTATAAAATGTGCAACATTTACAATCCATATTAAACATGAAAATGCCACAAGACTGCCCAGAGAAACGTAATGATGTTAGACTTTTTAAATTACACCAGTAAACCCTCATCTTTGGCAGCCATAACAAATACTTAAACTAAAATAAAAACTAACTAAACTGAAAAATAAATAAATAAATAAATAAATAAAAACATGGAGAAAACAAAAACTAAACTAAAGAGTAATAACAAATTGAATATAAAATAGAAATAAAAACTAAACAAAAAATCAAATAACCAAAACTATAATAACACTGGACTGAACTACACTGAGTAAATAGCAAAAGGGGACTTAGAAGAATTGCTGAAGTTAACCTGAATAAATCAAATCTTAAGAGAAAAATGGCAGGAATAAACACAACTTTCATGCCATTGTCACAATGCCATTTTTTTCTTTTTTCAAGCAAACCGTGCACAGACAGTGCCGCCCAAATGTCAGAGACCAATAATAAAACTACTTCTATTTTGCACTCTTTTCTTCTATTATATAAAATTCCATTCTGTGAAGGCAGTCACATTTCTTTTCTTTTCTTTTTTTTTTTAAATAAATACATCACACAGAATATGGTCTCAATCAAGTCACTCGAGAGCCAGTGAGCATTTGACATCACTGATGTAAAACCTGTACAAATCTGTACAAATACAGGTGCATCTCAATAAATTAGAATGTCGTGGAAAAGTTCATTTATTTCAGTAATTCAACTAAAATTGTGAAACTCGTGTATTAAATAAATTCAATACACACAGACTGAAGTAGTTTAAGTCTTTGGTTCTTTTAATTGTGATGATTTTGGCTCACATTTAACAAAAACCCACCAATTCACTATCTCAAAAAATTAGAATATGGTGACATGTCAATCAGCTAATCAACTCAAAACACCTGCAAAGATTTCCTGAGCCTTCAAAATGGTCTCTCAGTTTGGTTCACTAGGCTACACAATCATGGGGAAGACTGCTGATCTGACAGTTGTCCAGAAGACAATCATTGACACCCTTCACAAGGAGGGTAAGCCACAAACATTCATTGCCAAAGAAGCTAGCTGTTCACAGAGTGCTGTATCCAAGCATGTTAACAGAAAGTTGAGTGGAAGGGAAAAGTGTGGAAGAAAAAGATGCACAACCAACCGAGAGAACCGCAGCCTTATGATTGTCAAGCAAAATCGATTCAAGAATTTGGGTGAACTTCACAAGGAATGGACTGAGGCTGGGGTCAAGGCATCAAGAGCCACCACACACAGACGTGTCAAGGAATTTGGCTACAGTTGTCGTATTCCTCTTGTTAAGCCACTCCTGAACCACAGACAACGTCAGAGGCGTCTTACCTGGGCTAAGGAGAAGAAGAACTGGACTGTTGCCCAGTGGTCCAAAGTCCTCTTTTCAGATGAGAGCAAGTTTTGTATTTCATTTGGAAACCAAGATCCTAGAGTCTGGAGGAAGGGTGGAGAAGCTCATAGCCCAAGTTGCTTGAAGTCCAGTGTTAAGTTTCCACAGTCTGTGATGATTTGGGGTGCAATGTCATCTGCTGGTGTTGGTCCATTGTGTTTTTTGAAAACCAAAGTCACTGCACCCGTTTACCAAGAAATTTTGGAGCACTTCATGCTTCCTTCTGCTGACCAGCTTTTTAAAGATGCTGATTTCATTTTCCAGCAGGATTTGGCACCTGCCCACACTGCCAAAAGCACCAAAAGTTGGTTAAATGACCATGGTGTTGGTGTGCTTGACTGGCCAGCAAACTCACCAGACCTGAACCCCATAGAGAATCTATGGGGTATTGTCAAGAGGAAAATGAGAAACAAGAGACCAAAAAATGCAGATGAGCTGAAGGCCACTGTCAAAGAAACCTGGGCTTCCATACCACCTCAGCAGTGCCACAAACTGATCACCTCCATGCCACGCCGAATTGAGGCAGTAATTAAAGCAAAAGGAGCCCCTACCAAGTATTGAGTACATATACAGTAAATGAACATACTTTCCAGAAGGTCAACAATTCACTAAAAATGTTTTTTTATTGGTCTTATGATGTATTCTAATTTTTTGAGATAGTGAATTGGTGGGTTTTTGTT
This sequence comes from Myxocyprinus asiaticus, assembly GCF_019703515.2. NCBI lineage: Eukaryota > Metazoa > Chordata > Actinopteri > Cypriniformes > Catostomidae > Myxocyprinus > Myxocyprinus asiaticus. The sequence continues at coordinate 25,424,415 of NC_059384.1, forward strand.
AAATGTGAGCCAAAATCATCACAATTAAAAGAACCAAAGACTTAAACTACTTCAGTCTGTGTACATTGAATTTATTTAATACACGAGTTTCACAATTTGAGTTGAATTACTGAAATAAATGAACTTTTCCACGACATTCTAATTTATTGAGATGCACCTGTATGTAAACATTTGATTAATGACTGAGAAATAGTGATCTTAAATGTTTTACATTTAACTTTACTGTGTTTAACATTTTTCAAAATACTAAAACTTTGTTTATTTCTAGGTTTAAATAATAATAATAATAATAAAGATTTTCAGTGAGGTCTCACACTTTTGGACCCCAAAGCAGATATCTACATAGACACCAAGAAAGAAGCCCCATAGACATAGTTCATATTCATGTAGGTCCTTTCCTCCCTTGTGTAGTTAAACGACCTGCTTCACTGCAGTTCTACCTTTGAGAAATTGTCTTAAGGTATGAGAATATGGAAATAGCAGGGTACACCCTCAAATACTGTAAAAGGTCAGTGATCACTGTGATCTATCATCTTGTCCTGAATTCTAATGCTTCACAAGTATCTGGAGAGCTTTTGTTTAAAAAAAGAGAAATACGGATCGAGGGATTTTTCCTTTTGTGCTACATCTATTGACACTGGATCTGGGTGTTAGGGGGGTCATGGTCTGGGTCTTTGGGGGGGCTTGTATTGGTCCGAGTCTGGGTGTTCGAGGGTCTGACATTGGTCTGGGTATTATGGGTTCTGGTAATAGTCTGGGTGTTAGGGGGTTTAGATAGACACAAATTATCCGTCATCAATGGAGGTTCACTTCCGCGATTTGGTATGATTGCATTCATATCAGCAGTGAACTATACTGGAGTTTTCTTAAACCTCACCCCAGACCACCTTTACAAGCAGACTCGGGTGCAGTTACAGGTGCACACCTGAGTTCGGAAAACAGCATTCACACTATCTAAACTAACCGAAACTAACCGAAATTGACGTCATTCGAACCCGGGTGTGCACCAAAAGTGCTAGTGTTGAAAGCACTCATAGTGGGTCTGGTAATGGTTTGGGTGTATCAAAGTAGCTTCCCCAACACTGCTGGAACTATAATTCAGGCTCATGTTATGTTTTGTCGAAAGGTTTGAATGATGCTGGAAGTCCCTGGGGTTAATGTGGCAAAGCAGAAAGTGACCGAAACATTTATTTGCATCAATGCTGCACCATGTCCAGTTAAGCTCCAACAATGCAAGTCAAAAAGAAACCAATATTATCTTTGGGTTTGAATTTAATCCTTTTTCCCAGTAGAGCCCAATGTCCTTGCAATCAGCTTTCACTCCCCTCCGTCTAAACCAAACAAAGGAGCTCCACTGATTTGTCATCTAAATGAGTTGGGATTTGATTCCTGTGAGGGAAGCACAAACATAATAAAATGTCATGAGGGTTAATGACACTCCTGAATAACTTTTAAAAGCAAAAGTGTTTGATACAACACACCTCCCGAGTAGCAGTGCAACAGTTGATGCATTAGCAGTGTAATTGAGCCACATTGCCAGAGCCATTAAAAAAGAATTAAGCCAAACAAAATTAGAGAGCATTGTTATGCAAATATTCCAGGACCTATTGTTCCAGACAAAACATGTGTTTAATCTAATTAAAGCAAATTCTAGCTTGTTGGCAAGTAGTGGCCATACTAAAATGAGAAAAAGAAAAGCACAGGGAGAGATCATGAAGGGTGAATTTCCCTCACTGGCTATTATCAATCGCTTGAATAGGTACAGCTAGGCTGCAAAGACACATAGGCTTTCTCAAAAAGTGTACTGACATGCACCCTTGGGTTTGTCTATGCGCAAATCAATACTTTCCGAAAACCAAGCTCACTGGAGAAAGCCAGCAAACAAATGCTGTTATCTCCAGTACAGAATATCAAGTGTTTAAGGGGATGTTTGATACAATGTGAAGTCATTCTTTTTGAGAGTGCTTTCAAATATTCCATTCTAGAGAGAATCCAGTTAGGAGGAGAAATGAAATTGAAACTGCAGCCAGTAATCAAATCGCACAAAACGTATGCCAGTTGAAAAGCAAGGGACATCAATACAAATGCAAGCTCTGGGTATACTCAATAGCCCAGACTAAATTGTTTGTTATTCAGTCCAACAAAACACTTACAGCAGTATTTTTATGATTTCATATTTACATGCAAACCAAAACTAAAAACAGATCAGAATGACAACTTTGATACATTCAGTAATTAAAAACTGGCATAGTTTAAAGAGAAATGTAATCATTATGCAATGACAAGCGGCATCTCCCATCAGACATTTTTGCATAAGTTAAAGCATGTTTACCCTCTCTTGTGGTACGACTGGAAGTGTGTTACATCAGCTGCTTGGGAGACCTGGATTGTCATCCCACATTCAAGCCAGGAAGTAATTTTGTTTGCATAATCAGCGATGAGTGCAATTTGGAGGGGTTTTTTCTCCTTTAAGTGGAGGGAGTAACTGTTTTACATCCTTTACATCTTAAAAAACACTCTGGAGCTCACATGTGCCCTTATGTCCAAAAACACTTCCCACTTTGACCACTGGGGGCAGTGCTTCAAATTTCATAGATCGACTTTAGCTCAAGAAAAGTCAACCTACTGTTTCTGAATTCACTGTGAGATCAGTCTGATTTTTACACCATTACATTTGGACCAAATCATAATGCTGTGGACTATTTTTAAGAAACAATGGGTCTCATTAATTATACGTGCATAGTTATGCATAAAACCTATTAGAATCATTAGAAATTGAGTAAATACGTGGCCTTTCAATAAGTCTCCTTTATTTCAGATATTCTGAATATCAAATACACCACATAAAATTATCAAATTTGGGTAATCAAGTGCATAGGCATGTGTCTACACACAAACTTTTCCCATTCTTATGAGGGGTAAATCAAGGAAAATTTACTCTTGAATAGTATTTATATAAAAGGCCTTAAGCAAGCCGCTAGTCATTCATATTAATACATTTATTCATTTGGCAGACGCTTTTATCCAAAACAACTTACAAAAGAGGAATACATTATAAGCAAATCATCTTAAGGAGACAGTGGTACGAAATGTGCTGTATTACAAAGTTTCACTAGCATCAGAATAGTAGTATTCAGGACAGATTAAAGTGCAACAAGATTTTTTTTTTTTTTTTTTTTTTTTTTGTGACTGGTTAAGTGCTCATGGAAAAGATATGTTTTTAGCCATTTTTTGAAGAAAGTGAGTCAGCTTCACGGATGGAGTTGGGAAGGTCATTCCACCAATGTGGTATGATGATACCGAAAGTCCGGGAAAGTGTTTTGGTGCCTCTTTGTGCCGGTACAACAAGGCGCTGTTCCTTAGCCAACAGCAGGCTTCTGGTGGGAACGTAGCTCTGCAGAAATTATTTTAGGCATGCTGGAGCAGACCCAGTGACTGTTCTGTATGCCAGAATCAGAGCCTTGAATTTGATACGTGCATCAACTGGCAGCCAGTGAAGAGAGACAAGGAGTGGTGTAACATATGCTCTCTTTGGTAAGACCAGACGTGCTGCTGCATTCTGTATCATTTGCAGGGGTCTAATTGCGCATGCAGGGAGGCCTGCACTGAGAGCGTTATAGTTGTCCAGTTATGACAACTGACTGAACAAGAAGTTGTGTGGCATGTTTAGAGAGGAAGGGTTTTATCTTCCTGATATTGTAGAGTGTAAATCTACATGATCATGCTGTCTTTGAGATGTGATCTGTGAAATTTAGATGGTTATCGATGGTTACACTTAGATTTCTGACCGTTTTGGAAGGCGTTACTGTAGATGAACCCAGCTGCATGGTGATGTTGTGTTCAACAGCAGGGTTGGCTGGAAAGTCAAGGAGTTCAGTCTTGGCTGGGTTAAGTTGCAGCTGGTGTTCTTTCATCCAGGCCAAGATGTCTGCCAAACAGGCAGAGATTCGAGCAGTCACTGTGGTGTAGTTGGGCTGGAAAGTCATGTAGAGCTGCGTGTCATCGGCATAGCAGTGATAAGAGAAACCATGTGCCTGAATGATGGGTCCCAGTGATGTTGTGTACATAGAGAAGAGAAGTGGCCAAGCACTGATCCCTGAGGTACCCTAGTAAGTAGCTGATATGACTTGGACACCTCATCTCTCCAGGCTACCTTGAAGGACCTACCTGAGAGATGGGAATTAAACCAGTCAAGCACAGTTCCTGTGATGCCCAGAGTAGAGAGGATGGAGAGTAGGATCTGATGGTTGACCGTGTCAAAGGCTGCAGAAAGGTCCAGTAGAATCAGGACGGATGATCTGGATCCAGCTTTCGCCTGTCTCAGCGACTCAGTGACAGACAGCAGGGAAGTCTCAGTGGAGTGTCCACTTTTGAAGCCTGACTGATTGTCATCCAGCAGCTTTTTCTGTAAGAGATAGGCAGAGATCTGATTGAAAACTGCCCTTTCAAGTGTTTTCACTATGAATGGGATGAAAGAGACTGGTCTGTAGTGTTCTACTTGTGTGGGGTTAAGTGCAGGTTTTTTCAGCAGTGGGGTTACTCGAGCCTGATTAAATGTAGTGGGAAAAATACCTGTAAGTAGAGATGTATTAATTATGTGTGTGAGTGCAAGTAGGATGGACGGAGAGATGGCCTGGAGAAGGTGGGAAGGAATGGGGTCAAGGGAACAGGTTGGGCGGTGGTTGGAGAGGAGTTTAGAGACCACAGTGTCAGAGGAAAGAACAGAAGAGCTGCATACAGGAGGCAGGTGTTTGACAGGGTGTGGTGCTGAGAATGTATTGCTGATGGCTGTAACCTTATTAGTAAAAAATGTGGCGAAGACATCTGCTGTCAATGATGTGTCAGACAGTGGAGGGGGAGGACAGAGAAGTGTGTTGAATGTTCAAGTCAGTTGAAAGCTGTGAGTGTCTGTGGTGGTGTTGATCTTGTTCTGGTAATAGGAAGTTTTTGCAGATTTAACATTATCTAAAAAATTTGTAAGCAATGACTGATACTTACCCAGATCTGCTGGATCTTTAGATTTCTGCCATCTCCTCTCAGCCGCACTGAGGTCAGTCCAATGTTCATCAAGGACATCGGAGAGCCAGTGGCTGGGTGGTGTCATACGTGCTGGCCTAGAGGAGAGAGGACAGATGCTGTCTAGACAGATTGTTAAAGTAGAGCTTAGTGTGTCTGTGGCAGTGTTTACATCCAGGGTGGAAAATACGTTTTGTGTGGGAAGAGAGGGTAGAGACAGCAGTGGAAAGATGCAAGGGTGAAAGAGAACTGAGGTTAGGGCAAAAGGAAAGCAAAGGCGGAGTCTGTTTTAATATAGATTGGAGAGTCATGTTGAATTGAACAAAGTAGTGATCAGAGACATGTAAAGGGGTAACAAGAATATTTGTGTTGGTACAGCTGGTTGCCCGATCAGTGAATTGCTGTAGTGCTTAGTCTTTCCAAGTCAAACAAGGCCAGAAGAAAATGAAGTTCAGAGGCCTGGGGCTTGTCTTAGTGCATGTTGAAATCTCCAAGAACCACAAGTGGGAAAAGAAGACAACAGGATATCCAACTCCTCGAGAAAGTTTGCCAGCTGACCTGGAGAGTGATAGATGACAACGACATGGATGTGTGGGTTGCATTGTACAAATAGCATGGAATTCAAAAGAAGTATTGTTACATAGTGAGGAGTGCGGCAAAAATGTCGAGTTGTTTTGAATGAGCAAACCTGTTCCCCCACCCCTACTGGTGTGTCGAGGGGTGTGAGAGAAGGAGAAGTTGTTGGAGAGAGCAGCTGGTGTTGCTGTATCCTCTGGACGTATCCATGTTTCTGTCAGTGCAAGGATGCTGAGGTTGGACTGTGTGGTGAAGGCTGGAATGAAGCCAGCTTTGTTCACAGCTGACTGGCAGTTCCAGAGTCCCACTGAGAAAGAGAGCAGAGCAGGTGCTGAAGTGCAAAGTGGCCGTAGGTTGTGTGGGTTGCGTTGTGTCTTGCGTCTATATCGTGTAAACTGTCTGTCACAGATAACAGGGATGTGCTTGAGGGCATATTTTATTCATGAAGTAGACATATTAGAAATCAGAAGGAAAATATAGGGGAAAAAATACAATTAAAAGATACTTAAGTGCTATGGTGAGTGGCGCCTTGTTGGTGGACTCTCACAGGTAGACTTGCTGGTCTTTACACAAGTAGGTCTTCACACGATGAGAGCTTTACACGAGGGCTACCACTTCCGCGTCAGCATTCACATCACATATATACACGCTGCTAACAAGCTGTTAAGTGAAAAAAGCTGGACACGCCTTAATGCTGCTTAGCACAACAAAGCTAGTCACGTGGGCAACCAAAACTAAAACTCGAATTCAGTACACCGCAAACAAACAATGCTAAACTTTAGCAATAAATAATACTCTAAAACAAGTGAAGCACTGTTTATAGACACACTAAAACAACGATAGTTTTACACACACTAGACAAACAACTCTAAATCTAGCAGTGAATACTCTGGGACAAGTCAAAACAATGTAGCAACCACACACGTTTAAGTGATACGAGTTCAACACAATAAACAAACAGCACAAGTCTAGCAATGAATACTAGTCTACAACAAAGTAAAACAATGAAATAAACACACTTACAGACAACTGCAGACTCCTGTAGATAGATTGCTTCTCCTGGAAATTAGTATTAATAGAGACTATGCTTGACAAACTCTGCTTTTTCCTCAGTATGCTCCTCACATACCATCCTGTTTGCTCATCATTGTTAAAGTGGAGACATTAGGTATTACTAACGACTGTGATATGTTTTCTTTGGCTAATTGGATTTTTGAAGTATGCATTGTTTGCACAATCACCCTTAATGCTGCAATAATTCATTGCAGTAAGGCAGATTTGCAATTGCACTTTATAACCAGGAGAGCTTATTCAAGCTAGACTACCTCATTTGCTAGAATTGTAAGACAAATGAACATAATGATCTAAAATTTCTAAATCTATCACACCTGAAAATATTTACATCTTTATATTTCCCTAAATTACCTACTTTGATTTTCAGTGTATTCTATGAACATCACTGAAAATAACCTAAAGCTGTAATTTCTCTACTTCATGACTTATGAAACAGACAGTCTTAATTTCATCAACTTGCTCTAATTATGAGCTGCTCATTACAAGGATTTTCATTCTTTCCCTTTGCAATGTGTCACTGGGGAAAGTTGCACGTATTTTAAATTTTGGAGTCCAGAGCATCTCTATTTCAAGAGTGCAAGAATTATGCTAATCAAAACAGCTTACAAAACTTCTGCAGAATACCAATTCCTTAGCTCTTCTTGGTCTGAATGCATCCATCAGTTTGAATGTTTGAGACAGTTTGAGACTTTTATGTATGGAGTGGATTTCTGGCACTGTAAAGCAAAAGGATGCATTAGTAAAATTTTAAAAGGTTTCTATGGAGTGAAAACAGTCTTGAAACCTCCCACAAATGCACGCAACAGATCCACACATGCACACAGCAATCTACAAATGCATGTAACAGATCCACAAACACACACACACACACACACACACACACACACACACACAGCGATCCACAAATGCACACAACAGATCCACACAGACACACAGCCATCCACAAATGCATGCAACAGATCCACACACAGTGATCCAAAAATGCACGCAACAGGTCCACTCACAATAGCTGCCGTCACCATTGCCATGGCAATATTACTTTTCTCCATTCGTACAGCTTCATTAACATTTTTTGCTCTGGTAAATAAGCACTAACACTCTCTCTCTCTCTCTCTCTCTCTCTCTCTCATGCAGCATTCTGCAGCTCATTTGATGCTTGTCGTGTTTAGTGTGAGTGCACAGTGAGCAAAGGAATTGCATTGTTGCGTATTTTCTGAACTTAAAAATGAAACATAAGCCTGTTTATTTTACATGAAAATGCCGTCTTACCGCATCGCTGCAAGCGAGCAACATGATAAAACTATTGTTCCTGTTCATAATCAACAAAGCTGTCAGTGCAAGTGCAAGCATTGGAGATATCTAGTTTTGTCTCAAATCATGCTACTCGCTCATAATACAGCACCTTTGACAGGAAAGGCAGAAATAGTAAAAATGCTTTTTGTGTAATGCTAACAGAATTACTCAGCTGCAGGGTGAAGAGAAGCTTCATTATCCTGATAAACACCTGTAACATCTCTCATCTCCATCTCTCTAGAGTTTTGCCTGATGAATAAAAGTAATTTCTCTGCTATCTGAATCAGTCAGTTTTAAATATGAAAGTAAGCCATTTGTAGCATTAATAATATACAGTTGCAATCAAAATTATTCAACCATTCTGCAATACATTCTGGTGATGTGAATTAAAACACATCAACTAAAACCTCAGTAAACAGTCAAAGTAAGTTTTTAACACACATTTGTGTGATTTTGAGAACAGAGAGTTCAGTTTACCCAGATTTTAAAATAAAAAAGAACTAATTCTCTCCACAAATGTCATGTCAAAAATATTCAACCCCCAAAGTCAATCATTTGTGGAGCATCCTTTATCCTTAATAACAGCAAATAAATGTTTCAGGTAAGTGTTCTCAGGCTTCGGACACCTCTATTAGAATTTTTACACATTTCTCATGAGCAAAAACTTCCAGCTCATTGACATTCTTTGGTTTTGTGCTGCCACTGCTTCCTTGATATCCCAACAAAGGTTTGCAATCGGATTTTAATGATGGACTGAAAGGGCCATTTAAGGATATTCCACAACATATCCCTGAACAAGATTTTGGACAACTTGGATGTATCCTTGGTGTTATTGTCTTGCTGGAAAGTCCAGTGATCACCGAGCTTCAATTTACACACTGAAGGCATCACATTTTTCATGCCAAAATGGCCTGATACCTGAAAGAATCCATGGTGTCAGTCACATAGTCAGGATAGCCATTTCCTGCAGCCACAAATACTATAATATTAATAATATACATGCATCATATTCAAAATATAATTTTATTATCTTTTTATATAGATATTATTATTAAATAAACATCATAACTTATTTAGCATTAAGGTCCCCTCTTTTATTTCATTTAACATTTTCAGTGCATTTTCTGTCATTCATAACTTCATTTTTTCATGTTTTTGCAAACTCAAGACTTTCTTTTGTGGAACTCAAAAGGAAATGTTAGGCAAAATGTTTCGGTATTCACATTTATTGTCTGAAAAAAAGAAGAAAAAAAAGATGCAGGGAAAGTGTATGGCGACTTAGACTAACATGATGACAGACTAACATAGTATAACAGAATGAAAGAAATACATTTATGTGGGGAACAACACGAGTAGAATGACAGAAATATTATTATTTTTTTGGGTGAACTACCCTTTTAACTACCTGTTTAAGAGTTTGCTAAAGGTATTTTCCAAGAACAACAATATACAAGTCAGCACATGACTGCATGACGTCTTGCAGGGAAACAAGTGATTGAAGACAAGGGCCATAATGTAGGCTGTACACTTAAAATAAAAATAATTATTAAATCTGAATAAAGCTAGAGGTATGATTTGAGAAAAGTTTCTTAAGCAGTAAAACAGTTTTGGGATCATTAAGAACACCAAGAAGAAACAGTGCTGGATGAAGTGGATAGTTGTCTACAATCAGTTGAAACAAAATGCTACTTTTTTGAGAGGTAACATTGAGAAACTTCAAGTGCTGTGTCATGTAAACAAGTATTTTAGAAATGCTTTGTAGTAAATAGTTGCATGAATGTTAGTACACATACTGAAGAAAATATAAAAATGCCTTTCACAAAGTCATCATTATTTAATGCTTTGGTGTTGTTTAAAAAAAAAAAAAGAATCTAGACTAGTCTTGAATCTAGACTAATAAGGTCTGTGCCCATAACATGTATATGTAAAGTAACACATTTAACATACTTACACCGATCAGCCACAACATTAAAACCACCTGTGTAATATTGTGTAGGTCCCCCTCGTGCCACCAAAACAGAACCAGCCTGCATCTCAACATAGTACACCATAATTGTACACCACGATTGTAATTGTTTTTGGCACCATTCGGAATAAATTCTAGAGACTGTTGTGTGTGAAAATCCCAGGAAATCAGCAGTTATAGAAATACTGAAACCAGCCCGTCTGGCACCAACAATCATCCATGCGATTATCTAATCAGCCAAACATGTGGCAGCAGTGCAGTGCATAAAATCATCCAGATATGGGTCAGGAGCTTCAGTTAATGCTCACATCAACCATCAGAATGGGGGAAAAAAATGTAATCTCAGTGATTTGGAGTGTGGCATGATTGTTGGTGCCAGATGGGCTGGTTTGAGTATTTCTGTAACTGGGATTCTCCTGGGATTTTCACAAGCACATAAGCACAGGATGTACAGCCAAATAATATATTAATGTGCATCTAAATAGAGGATTATTTTCTAACAACTGCATGTATAGTAAATTGATCATAAAATTCTTGCCGTGTTTTATGTGCACAAACTGGCAGGGCTCTATGGGAGACACGAGAGATGATGATAAAACTGTCTTCTTATTTTAAAATGAAAGTGCCCTCTCGGCCTTATTGTTTGGTCTTTGCGTGTGTGTGTTGTGTCTTTTTTTTCTCTTGCCTTCTCTCTCATTATTCTCAGGGTGTGTGGGAAACTACAGAGCTGATGAGTGCTGATGGGGTGCACCTGCCAAAGTGTGTTTCATTCTATAAACTCTACGATCCATTGCTTTAGGGTGCGATGGAGACGAAAGTTTCTGAACTGTGATTATCATACTCATGTGGCACTGGGGCACTTGCCGTCTTTTTTCACGGTTCTTAATTCCGGAGTGGTCACTTCGTGGTTCGTCTTTTTGTGTCATGCAAAAATGTGTGCATAAAACACGTGTCTGTTTGACTGCTACCCTCTCATCACCCCCATCTTTGTTGCATTTTATTTTAAAGTGTAACATTAACGAAACCTCCAATTATTCAATTATTTATTTACAAAGGTGATGTTTCATAAGTCGTAGGCTGCTGAATGCGAGATTTACATATCTATGGACTATAAGAATAAAGAGAGAATGTTCTCGAGAATGGAGGAAATAGTGTGTTTATTACTTTACTAAGATGAAACAATGTGCAATTTAGATGCAATAAAAGTGTATATGTGTTCATTGGCACTAAATTACTGTAAAGTGAACAGTCTCAAGGTGTTAGAAATATACATTATTTGTTTCACTACATCAGAACAGACTAGCTCTTAATTTTCTATATTCATAGGTTGAGATGTGAGTGTGTGTCAGGTGTATTCTGTTGATTCATGTCTTTTATTTTGAAATTCTAGTTCCTGTTTCATGTCATGTGTTCCTGTTTCCCTAGTCATGTGATTTCTGTTTTCCCTCCATGTTCATGTGTCATATTTTCATTGGTTTATTGTTTAATTATCTTGTTATCAGTTCTGTTTGTTCATTGGTTTATGTTCTCCCATGTCTTGTATTTAAGCCCTCATGTTTGCATTGTCTGTTGTTGGAGTATGGTATGTGTTGGTATGTGTTGGTATGTGTTGGTATGTGTTGGTATGTGTTGGTATGTGTTGGTATGTGTTGGTATGTGTTGGTATGTGTTGGTATGTGTTGGTATGTGTTGGTATGTGTTGGTATGTGTTGGTATGTGTTGGTATGTGTTGGTATGTGTTGGTATGTGTTGGTATGTGTTGGTATGTGTTGGTATGTGTTGGTATGTGTTGGTATGTGTTGGTATGTGTTGGTATGTGTTGGTCAAGTCCATGTTCTTGTTAGATCACGTTTATGGTTAGGGTTTTTGGAGTTCACTTATAAAATAAACTGCACTTGGGTTCTTCATCTTCACGTCCTCATCGTCATCATTGTCAGCAGTTCCAGAATACTCCACCTCCCATGGACCCAGCGGTTTTGCTTCTGCGCTTACATCAGGGGAATCGTCCTCTGGAGGACTATGTTGAGGACTTCTGCGGTCTAGCCAGCCAGGTAGACTTCAATGAGGTTGCCCTCAAGGGTTGTTTTAGATTTGGACTAAATGAGTCCATTTCTTTTTTTGATGCCTGGCGATCGCAGTTCCCTCAGCCTGGCTCAATATATCGACCTCGCCCTTCGATTCATCGGTTCCCCGTTCACTGTGGGGGAGGTGGATCCCGAGCAAGAGTGCCACGACATGGCCGCCGCCTCAGCCTGCTCCTTGCCTCGTCACAGCGACGCCTCAGCCTGCTCCATGCCATGTCACAGCCACACCTGAGCAGTGGGACCTGGAGATGGTTCCCACCCTTATACCCACCTTTAGTTCTCCTGAGCAGGCAAGGGGAACTTTCGGCCCTCCGATCCCACCTGGACCCTCTGAGCCCTGGACTTCGTTTTGGCCTGTCGGTCCCTCGACATTGCCTCAGCTCGGCGTTCCCTCGACTCCACTACGGTCCTTCAGCCTGTCGGCTGTGCCGGGGTCCCTCGTCCCTCTGGCTCCTCCTTCGTCTGTCGGTCACCTGGCTCCGCTTTGGCTCTCCGAGCCTCTAGCATCGCCTTGGTCCTCCCTGCCATCGGCTCCACCCTGGCCCTTCGAGTCTTCGGCTACTCTCCGGGCACCACGTTCCAAGGCTCCGCCCCTTGAGCCTCTCACGGCTCCACCTTCCATGGCTCCGCCCCTTGAGCCTCTCATGGCTTCACCTCCCACGGACTTTGCCCTGGTCCCATGCCCCTCGCACTTTCTCGCCACGCCCCACGCCTCAAGACACCCCCCGCTCCCTACAGAACTTTGAATTATGTCATGTATTACGTGTTTTGTGTTGGGGTGTCAGGAGCCACCCCTTAGTGGGGGGGATATGTCAGGTGTATTCTGTTGATTCATGTCTTTTATTTTGAAATTCTAGTTCCTGTTTCATGTCATGTGTTCCTGTTTCCCTAGTCATGTGATTTCTGTTTTCCCTCCACGTTCATGTGTCATGTTTTCATTGGTTTATTGTTTATCTTGTTATCAGTTCTGTTTGTTCATTGGTTTATGTTCTCCCGTGTCTTGTATTTAAGCCCTCATGTTTGCATTGTCTATTGTTGGAGTATGGTATGTGTTTGTCAAGTTCTTGTTAGATCACTTTTATGGTTAGGGTTTTTGGAGTTCACTTATAAAATAAACTGCACTTGGGTTCTTCATCTTCATGTCCTCATCATCATTGTCAGCAGTTCCAGCATACGTTACAGTGTGGTTCTACATAGAGAAAAGACAAGAATTAAAATATGATTATATTAGATAACTATTGTAAAGAACAGTAATAAAAAAAGTGCAAATGCTGTGAGTGTAATTTTTACCTCACTCGCGCTGAAAATGATCCGCTATCAACAATGCTGGCTTTTTTCTTTTCTCTCCTTTTTTTAAAAATTTCCAATCCACATCTTGTAATTTTCTTTATTTTGGACCACATGGATATGTTAGGTGATACCTTTGGCACTGTCCTTGTTTAACACTTGAATAAAGATGTTAAAAGATGAACAATACTTACAGTGTAATTTACTGTTTTCAATGACATGCAATAGCCTAGAGCAAGGCTACTCAACTTCAGAAAGGTCAGGGGCTGCAAAGCTGGATCCCTGTACACTTGAGGGCCACACTCTTCATTTTAATGATTATATATACAATGGCGGCCAAAAGTTTGGAATAATGTACAGATTTTGCTGTTTTAGAAGGAAATTGGTACTTTAATTCACCAAAGTGGCATTCAGCTGATCACAAAGTATAGTCAGGACATTACTGATGTAAAAAACAGCACCATCACTATTTGAAAAAAGTAATTTTTGAATAAATCTAGACAGGCCCCATTTCCAGCAGCCATCACTCCAACACCTTATCCTTGAGTAATCATGCTAAATTGCTAATTTGGTACTAGAAAATCACTTTCCACTATATCAGACACAGTTGAAAGTTATTTGGTTTGTTAAATGAAGCTTAACATTGTCTTTGTTTTTGAGTTGCCACAGTATGCAATAGACATGTCATCAGGTCAATATTAGGTCAAAAGTAGCACCAAAAAAGAGCTTTCTCTAGAAACTAATCAGTCAGTCATTGTTTTGAGGAATGAAGGCTATACAATGCTTGAAACTGCCAAAAAACTAAAGATTTCATGCAAAGGTGTACACTACAGTCTTCAAAGACAAAGGACAATTGGCTCTAACAAGGACAGGAAGAGATGTGGAAGGGCAGATGTACAACTAAACAAGAGGATAAGTACATCAGAGTCTCTAATTTGAGAAATAGACGCCTCACATGTCCTCAGCTGACAGCTTCATTGAATTCTACCCGCTCTACACCAGTTTCATGTACAACAGTAAAGAGAAGACTCAGGGGTGCAGGCCTTATGAGAAAAATTGCAAAGAAAAAGCCACTTATTAAACAGAAACACAAAAAGAAAATGTTAGAGTGGGCAATGAAACAGACATTGGACAATAGATAATTGGAAAAGAATGTAATGGATCTTAACCCCATTGAGCTTTTGTGGGATCAGCTAGACTGTAAGGTGCGTGAGAAGTGCCCGACAAGAGAACCACATCTATGGCAAGTGCTACAAGAAGCATGGGGTGAAATGTCGCCTGAGTATCTGGACAAACTGACAGCTAGAATGGCAAGGATGTGCAAAGCTGTCATTGCTGCACGTGGAGTATTTTTTTGATGAGAACTCTTTGAAGTAGTTTAAGAAGATCTGAATTTTATTTATTTATTTTTTTTAAATTGTAATAGTAAGTTTTCATGTTATTAATGTCTTGACTATACATTGTGATCAGTTGAATGCCACTTTGGTGAATAAAAGTACCAATGTCTTTCCATAAGAGCAAAATCTGTACATTATTCCAAACTTTTGGCCGCCAGTGTATATATAATATAATTTTCATAAAGTAACTTGTAACATAATTACTTGAGTAGTTTTTGGCAAACTACTTATTTACTCTTACTTGAGTCATAATATTTCTTAGTACTTCTACTTGTACTCAAGTTAATTATTTCTTCAGTAGCAGTACTTTTACTTAAGTAAAAAAAAAAAAAAAAAAAGTACTTCTCCCACCACTGGCACTAAGTAGAACTTTAGTAGCACTTAAGTAGTATTTAATCTCTAAGGCGCATTTCCCAAAAACATCATTATCTAAGTAGTTCGTAAAAACATTCATAAATTAAAGAGAGCTTTGAACTGCTCTTAAGTCCATTAACTGTGACTTAAATGTATCTTTCTGCTGTCTTTGACAGCTTAACAAAAACAATGGGACATTGAATAAATTGTATTAATATATTTGTATCATTGAAAATCCATTGTAAACTATTTTAGAAGATAACTTTTTTTTGGAAAATCTGTATGAAATCAATAGTCAGTCTCCACAGTCGGCGCATGTGATAGGTCTAAATTTACAAGACACGTAATACAGCATAGCATTATATTAGCCTTCTTTGATAAGTATAATTGTAATAGCTTTAGAAAGACGATATGTTCTTATTAAACATTATTTAAGATGACATGAGTAATGTAATGTGACCATGCAGTTTCAAACTTAAATAAAAATGCCTAATAAATAATAAAAATTTGGTTATGGAGATTAGAGTAAGAGTGTGCAATGAGTGATTCCCTCTCTCTCTTCCTCCTCCTTTTCCTCCTTCCTCCAATGGATGTTTCAAATCGGCGTGTCTATAGTCTTTTTACAAGGCAGTAACAAATTGCATAATGCATAATGGCAGTAAGGCTACAAGTACATGGTGCCTTGAACTCTAACCAGATGATCTGTTAATATTTAGACAGGTCTATGAGTAGTTCAATATTGATGCCTGTCATTTTAATCCTGTTCTGTGTGCATTTGTTCAGTTTCCAGCCCAAAACCTTAAGGCTACCTGAGAGTCGCTTATGATTCACATCACGTACATTCATGTTACATGTATTTATGGCATCACTTTCATTAATCTCTATGATTGAGCATAAATACATCTGAAACTCCGTCTTACTAAAGCCATCATTATTTCTATAATTCAATTCTGTAATAGTTAATACATTTCAGCGCCTCAACAAAGTTACAAACAACTTCCATATTTGTCAATATTTTCACTTTATTTTCATTTTGAGAAGATAAACACCTGGACATATACTGGCTGAAGTGATCAGCACCTTTGGACTGGATGGCTTCCATAACGAAGCAATTAAGTTCAAGTTTATTACGAGCGATCTGCGTGGTGGTTTGGGAAACAGGCGTTACTCCATCGTAAAATAACGAGCAATGTTCGTTAAGATGATCGTAAAAGCTTAAGTTGCAATGTTATCGGGAAACCCAGCCACAGTCAAAATATTTTATCTGGAGCATTTTACTGTAGGACAAGCCAAAGCCCAATTCATTGCTTTTGTTTGGGCAGGACAGAGTGCTTACTGTATGTATAATTTAAATTGATATCCATTAATTGTTATCTGATAAACTCCAACAAGGCATTTTTATATTTAAAACTTTTGCAAATGGACATTCACAGAATTATTCATACTACACACCAGCTATTGCATGCTGGTGTGTAATTAGATTGCTGAAATTTTAATGTGGTCACATTTTCATCAGGCCAATACCACCAACTGAGTGGAAGTGGTTGTTTTCCATATTCAGCTGTATTTGTATATTATTTCAGTGTTTTTATCCCCCATTGTGAATTTAACTGGTGCAGATTTAATTTTATTATTGTGGTTTAATTAAATTTTAGTTTTTTTAAACAATATGTAATAAATTAGTTTTTTATTTTTTATTTATGCTGAGGAAATGGCGTGGGACAATTCAAATGGATCGTAGGCAAGGGACTGGGTGAATCATGTTTATAGATTTCCTCTCAGCAATGCAGATATTTAAAAGTCATAATGTATTTTCCCTTCTACAACCACCTTCAGTCACCAGAGAGCTGTGAGAATCCACAAATGAGATTCCATTTTTATAGGCTAATAGACCCAGTGGAGTATCTCAAAATATCAGAAAAAAGAAAGAAAGAAAGAAAGAAAGAGAACATATATCTGAACATACATTCAGAGAAAGCAATTAGTGCTTAAAGGTGCACTCATTAATAGTTTTCCTCATTTTAAAATTTTTACTTCTATAGAAATCATCCTGGTTACTTTCGTAACCCCCGTTCCCTGATGGAGGGAACGAGACTTTGAGTCGATGTAGTGACACTAGGAGTCGCCCTTGGGAGCCCCAAACACCTCTGATCTTTGAGAAAAGGCCAATGGGAATTGGTGAGTGGAATTTGCATGCCACTCCCCCGGACATACGGGTATAAAAGGAGCTGGCTCGCAAACACTCATTCAGGTTTTGTGCTGAGGAGCCGAGACAAGGTCCCGGCCATTTCAGCGGGTAGTTCAGTGTTGTGGCAGGAGGGACACAACATCTCAATCCCTCCATCAGGGAACGGAGGTTACGAAAGTAACCAAGACGTTCCCTATCTGTCACTCACTCGACGTTGTGTCGATGTAGTAACAATAGGGGTCCCTATATGAAATGGCACAACTAGCTGAACTGTGTTACATGGACTGGCGGTGCGAGACAGGCAGACCATTGTGTGCCTCGTAGCCAGTGCACCTGGCCATCACGTAACCTCCCCAACGCTCCCATGAGTGTCGTACGGTCTCCTGCACCTCGGGGACAAGTCAACTGCCCAAAAAATGGGGACAGGCTACCCCGGCCTCTTCTCTTCTTTTTTCTCCCCAAAAAAGAGTGGAAATCGATCGACTGGGGGCCATAAGTGTCCACGTCAGGGGGTGTCACTCCCAAGGGGAAGACACCGCGCAGACCACACCATGCCCAAAGGGGAGGTAATGTGTGGAAATATGTCACAAAGAGCTGCTCAGAGCATCCAAAGCTCTGTATACGATCCAAATAGATGTGCAAAGCATGCACTGGACACAGCAATGACAAGGCTGGGTCTGCCTCCTCCTGGGGCAGCGCTTGCAGGTTCACCACCTGATCCCAAAACGGGGTCCTGGGAACCTTGGCACATAGCCCGGTTGGGGTCTCAGGACCACGTGAGAGTATTCCGGACCGAACTCCAGGCATGTGTCACTGACAGAGAACGCCTGCAGGTCCCCTACCCTCTTGATGGATGTGAGCGCAGTCAGGAGGGCAGTCTTCAAAGAGAGTGCCTTTAGCTCAACTGACTTCAGCGGCTCAAACGGGGCTCCCCGCAGGCCCCGTAGGACCACGGAGAGATCCCATTAAGGAATGAATCGCGGTCTGGGAGGGTTCAGGCAAGTTGATGTGCCAACGCAGTAGCGGCCCAGTCCAGGAGCCGGCGGCTACATGACCATTACTCGCCTGGAGAACCCCTGCCCATAGAAATTCCAGGTCCGTCCAAGGGCTGAACAAACGGCGACAGATTGGCGTGATGACCATGCAATGTGCCCCGTGGCACTATGCCCATATCGGGACTCGAGTCTGAAGCCAGTGCTGAAGCGGTAGAACCCCTTCTTCATCTCGGCTGGAGGGACAGGCTCTATCGCGTCCTTCCATAGAAGGGTCGCAGTTTCCACATGCAGGGCAGCGGCGTTCTCGCCCTTCACTCAGGTGAAATGGACGCCGTTGAACCTGGGCGGACGCCTGGTGAACTGAATCGCATAGCCGAGTCGGACGGTCCTGGTCAGCCATCGCGACGGGTTGGAGAGCGCACGCCATGCCTCCAAACTCCGGGCGAGGGGGACCAAGGCGACAATCACGTCAGACGTACTGGCGGGTGGGGCCTCGCGGTGGGGCGGAGCCTGAGGCGCCATGTTGATGGGGCTCGAGCACCGAATTCGTGGCCGTGCTGAGTCTGGGGACATCGAAGCACTTACCTGGCTCCAGATACCCACCATAGGACCGGTCAGGGACGGGGGAGGAGGGAAATCATCCTCGTAGTCTGTCAAAACCGCCCTGGTGTGGTTGTGTTTGTGCCACAGCTGGGCGTGCAGGGGTGGGGGGCCCGCCTCCAGGGCGCCATGCCTGCTTTAAAGGTGCGGTGTCCAGCGGTCGTGATAACGACGGCCATGAACACTGGATGTGTGACCCAGGGAATGAGGAAACCACTCTTTTCTTGACAATGTGGGCGAAATCAAAAGAAAAGGAAACAAAAGATTCTTTTTTTCCACCGGGGGATGGAGTGGTCTGTTTACCACCTCCAATTCAGCGGGTCTCCATGTCCCTGGGTCACCCATCTCAGAAGCGCTTCGAAGCCTTCCTCGGGTTCTTGGCAGCGGGCCGTGAGACGGGGGGCGTCTGCTTCCTGCGGGTGGCTCCACACCGGGGCCAGGCCACCAGGGCGGGCTGCGGTGGAGCCGGTGTTTTTGCCGCAGAGGGACGCACTTGGCGACGAGCAGACAGGGTTCAGGATCTTGATCCGCGCCGGGGCAGGATGTGCTGAATAGCCTCCATCTGTTTCTTAACCGCCGAGAACTGCTGGGCAAAGTCCTCGATGGTGTCGCCGAATAGGCCAACCTGGGAGATGGGGGCATCAAGGAACTGTACCTTGTCATCCTCCCTCATCTCGACTAGGTTGAGCTCCGCGTCGGCCTGCGACTGGGCGACCGCACCCGAAGGTGGGATCCCAGCTGAGTCCTCAGCGTCAGACTGGACGTGCCCGCTCCCTGATGCTGCGAACGACAGTTCATCCTCTTCGCAACCCCCGAATGAGACCGTGAACTCGCTCTGAGATGAGCCGGCAGGCTCATCCCAGAACTCAACCGGGGTGAACAAGCATGCTGGGGAATGGGAGGTCCGTGGGGGGTTACCCGGCAGAGTGGCTCCCATTGGGATCCCCAAATCGCCCCCAGTGCTAAACGACACGGTCTCATACCCGTAGGTAGAAGGACTGAGTCGGGGAGCCGCTGGGGTGGCTTTCCCTCTGACGAAAGAAATCCGTGACTGCAACGTTGCCATGGTCATGTTCTTGCAGTGAGGACATGACCCATCCACGAACACTGTCTACGTAAGACAGCAATCGTGGCCGTCGGAAGCGGAGAGGTAACAACCGCAACCAGGAATTAAACACAAATGGAAAGGCATCTTTAAAAAGACGCTCTCCGTGAGTGCCACTCTTTTAGAAGGGAAAATATACTCTTTGTAGAAGAATATACTCTTTTAGCTGCTGAAGCGCCCAGGGGCATTCTCTGCACTCCACTGGTGCATGAGGGGGAGAAACCGCTGTAATGCACTGTAAATCCAACAGCTTTCGAGGTGAATGGATCGGCAGAGTAATTCAGCTCACTGAATACAACCGCTTGGATCCGAAGAGAAAATCTGAATGAGTGGTTGCGAGCCAGCGCCTTTTATACCCGTATGTCCGGGGGAGTGGCATGCAAATTCCACTCGCCCATTCCCATTGGCCTTTTCTCAAAGATCAGAGGTGTTTGGGGCTCCCAAGAGTGACCCATAGTGTCACTACATCCACACAACGTCAAGTGAGTGACAGATAGGGAAGAATAGTTATTTTAAGACATATGTATAAAATCATTACTACTCATGTAAGAGTTCAGTCATATCAGTAACCTTATAAAAGCTCTTTTATTCTACATGGGGCAGGGGCGCCTCATGGGGGCAGCCATGTTAGCATCGCTTAATCTTAGTAGCTACCTTGTTATGGGACACTTTCATTCATGGTTAAATTAATCCTGGTTTACTGTGCATAGTGATTTTTTATTTTTTATTTAAAAAAATAAAAAATAAAAAAATAAATAAATAATGGCATTGGTAACTGAAAAATACTGTGTTTGCATTATGTAGTATCCAGGCCACTAGGTGTCAGTGTAAGCCATACTTTGACATACTTTTTCTGAGTGCAACAAATGACACATTTCTGAGTGCCTCTTTAAGATATTGTCAGTGGTTGACAGTTTGACTTTTGTTAAACCCATTTTTTAAATTTTTTTATATACATTTTAAAAATGAATTGAGCCATGCTGGGCTTACTGACCACTTTTTGTCAGGCATTCTCTATTACACCAAGGTAATCTAATTTGTATATGTAGTCATTCATACGTAAAGTGTAGAACCACACTTCATATATTAATAACTAAGAATAGTAACAAGATCATGTTGATTACATGCACTAACAACATCATGGCAATGTTAGCATTTGACCTTATGAACTGTCAAAACATTGAAGGGTGTGAACTTCATTTTACGCATGTTTATGCATCTAATTGTAAACCTCCTGAGAATGTTATTTACCTCGCTACTATAATATCACATCAAGTTTTCCAGTGATTATATGGTGAATAAGTCGAAATGAACCCAAAATCTCGATTGTGCCAATTAGAGGCAGTTCTGCTACGTGAGCTCCACTCAGCCAGATCAGGAGAGGTAGTGGAGGTAATAACCCTGATTATTAATTTTGTTTAAAAAAAAAAAAAAAAAAAAAAAACAGCCTAATTATCTCTCTTGTTCTTTGATGAGTTCACTGGGGATCTTATTAGCTGGATCAGACATGTCAATTACATATTCAGCCCACTTCGAGGGTGGTTCTCCGTTATTTTTTACCATGGTTAACAACCAGGTGCCTGGATCCCAAGATGGAAAATTATACCATGCAGTGATGTGGACTCACTGAAGTGTGTTTAAGGTATCATACTGCCATTAGTTTAGAGTCCCAAATGTATTGTTTGAGACGTTCTTGTGACATTTTGGCTGGGCGGGGAAGAATATAGTGTATGCACCACCATGCTGTAGCAGGATGCTTTGATGTGCCCTAATTATGAAGTTAGATCATGTTGATAGTGAGATCTTCCAAAAATAGATTGTGATACTGTACTTAAGAGAATATATTCTTTTTATGTTAACTGACAGATTGGATAATAGTATAATAGTGTTTATTATAAGATTACAACTGGTGTTATTATCGCTAAAAAAAAAAATAAAAAAAAAACCTAAAATGAAAACTGAATGAAAACATTTTCATTAACTGAATTAAATGAGTAACAAAAAAAAGTAGGTATTTATTAACTGATAATCTGTCGTTTAACTTGAATTTTGTGGAAGTGAATGAAAGTCATTGTTATTTTTGCACCTCAAGTATTTATTTCGCCAGAAAACTGCAGCAATACATACAATGAGAATTTAGCAAAACTTTTGTTATTGTAACATGACTCTATGAGACAAGGTTGAAAATAGGTTCAGGTTTTTATATGTATTCATTGTAATTAAAACTTTTACAAGCCACTTTCATTTAACAAGAAAATGCCACTAGATGATATAACTTTATGACTGAGAAATTAATATCATATTACACATTAACTTTGGCAGCCCTAAAATATTAAATCTGAAACTAAGATATAAACTGAACCCAAAACTAATGATCATAGTGTGAAAACAAGCGAAAGCTAAACTAAACTGAGAAGACTATTATAACTATTATAAAAATACAAACTAAATTAAAAGTTCTAACTATAATAAGCCTGTTGTGATAAAATCAGCCTCTATTATTCAGGGATGCTCTTTGAATAGTTTCTGCAACAAATATAATGTTCTGCAGTGTAGCACTGATGCCAAATATCCATCATCCCACCTTTTATACAGCCACTAGGTTGGCACATTTGGCTTATGAAATAAATTGGTACTTGCAAAAGTATTACTACACTTCAGATTACAGGCAGCATCATCCATTTACAATATAAATGGTATATTTATTCATTGACATCATAACTATTATGCGTGTTCCTGTACTCACATGATTAATTGCAAGCCAAATATATTTGTAATGATTACAGTCCACTCTGTTACTCCAGCTAAATGTACAACCCAGTGTTTCATTCCTTGGTCCAAAGGAGCAAATGCATCTGATTTAGTACTTTAATATGCTTAACCTGATTCAGTGTTTAATGATTCAAAGTTTACACTTTTCTAAAGATTAACTGAAATAGTACTGCCATTGTCATATGTCCATTTGGTCTGTTACTGTGTCATAATGATAATAAATTGCAATCTACAAAATGAAAGCCATTTGTATTTGGAGAAAACACATTGCTTTAGGCTCTGTTCATTTTGCAGTTGTATTATGCATTAAACTGCTTAGGTCCAGTAATATTACTTAATATTGAAAGCATTTTTATATTTAGAACTTTTTGTGTTCCTTGTAAAAAGTCACAATAATGTAAATAATGACATAATTCAAATTTTTTGGGTGAACTTAAGAGTTCAGATTTATGTTTGCCAAGATCAAAATGGCAGTTGCAGAAGCAAACAAATGCTATTGAATATTTAGAGGACAGTGTGACATTGGCACTGTGTGCTGCGTTGCTGTTGCTTACTGCCCATTTGAGTCAATTGAAAGAATTAACATATGTTGTGTGTCCATTAAACAGACATTGTCATGTACCAATGCAAGTCCTCTTAAATCTCTTTTCTGTGTCTCTGAATGAGTGATATTAAATATTACCTTTAAAATGGCTAATCCTTGGCTGAGACTCACAGCTGACACAGACTGAATGGAAATAGTCTTGCTGGATGCTATGAGAATGAATCACAAGTATCATTGGTATATGTATTGAGAGTGCGTTTGGCCCACAGCGTCTGCAGCCATTAGAATGCACGTCATGTACTTTTCTGTTCTCCGTATCAATCCTTTGACATTCAACAGATTGAAGCAAATGTGAACGAGGAGAATATCTTTCCTGTGGGCTTAAGCATACGCCACACAGCCCACAGCTCAAAGAGAGAAGCTTCCCTTTATGAATAAAAATTTATGTTTGGTGGTACTGAACAAGAATGTACTGGTCTGGTCTCTGTTTTGAAAGAGGCACAAGAAAAATATTTTTGTACAGTACATAGCATCTTAAAGTGAATTTGGAATTCACTATTACAGAAAGAAACATTTCTCAATTTCAAAATGATATTGCTTCTTTATAAACGCCATCAAATTACACATAGCTACTTGTTGATATTCATGTTATTCGTGTTCATTTTGAAAGCAGAACCCCCCCCCCCCCCCTAAAAAAAAACACCTCTAATTTTCAACATCTATTTCAGATCTTTAATTGGGAAACTATTGCATAGTTAAATATTAAAGGGATAATTCACCCAAAAATTAAAATTATCTCATAATTTACTCACCTTCATGCAATCCCAGATGACTTTCTTTATTCGGCAGAACACAAATGAAGATTTTTAGAACAACAATCTCAGCTCTGTAGGTCCTCAAAATGCAAGTGAATGGTGGCCAGACCTTTGACACTCCAAAAAGCACTTAAAGGCAGCATAAAAGTAACCCATACGACTCCAGTGGTTTAATATTTGTCTTCTGAAGCGATCCAATCGGATTTGGGTGACAACAGACCAAAATATAAATTTTCACTTTCACAATAAATTTCAGAATGTGAAGTGAAAGTGGAGATTTGTATTGAAAAAGGATTTAAATATAGATCTGTTTCTCACCCAAAGTGATCATTTCACTCTAAATGACATTCATTTAACCACTGGAGTCATTTGGATTACATTTATGATGATTTGATGTGCTTTTTTGATCTTCAAAGTCCTGGCCACCATTCACTTGCATTGTATTGAGCTATTATTTCCTAAAAAAAAGAAAGTCATACACATCTGGGATGGCATGAAGGTGAGTAAATGATGAAATCATTTTCATTTTTGGGTGAACTATCCCTTATACATTATTCCACAAATCCCAATCTAAATGTAATGGCCGTAATGTTGCTGTCATGACTTTAATATTAAAATCATCAAGCTAAAATTACCCATGATGACATTCTGCGAAATGCTTAAGTATTACAGTTTTTCTCAATTGCTTTGGCTCAATACTCAAATGAGAATTATTTTTTTCAAAACATTAAGCTAAAATCTCAAAAAAATTACTTTCTTGTTCACCCTAGATTTGAATTTCTTATTCATTTAAGCAAATTGCACATGTTTTGGCACATGAGTGTGTGATGCTCCTATTCTACTCGCTCTGGACTTGAACTGATGTCTCCGGCATGGGAGGCAGGTGTGCTAACACTGAGGCTAAAGCCTACGGCCTATAGCAACAGTCACTAATGCACCTCTTGAGGTCAGGAGAGTGAGGTTTATACACATTGCACAGCTATCAATCAGCTGGTCACTGTTACATTTGCAAAAGAGTAAGTACAATTGTCTACAGTTTTTCCCTCAGGCTATCAGTCTCATGAACAGTTAAAACTGCCTCATTGAGCAATAATTATGTGCAATACACAGTTTAGTCTATTTATATTTATCCAATACCCTTTTTCTCTTCTACCATACATTCCCTTGCATCTGGCATTTGTATATATATATATATATATATATATATATATATATATATATATATATATATATATATATATATATATATATATATAGGGTACCAATGACATGAATGAGAAAAATGAAAATACAACTTTTCCGTGCTCTCACCCCCCAAAAGTATTCCATTTGACTCGAGTGTAAAGCAGAAAAAATTTCAAGAAAATATTTTAAAATTTACTGGTGGCACAAATGTATTGTATGCAGTGTATATGCATTGTGTTATATATGTCCGGCACAACAGAGTGCGTCTCAGCACCAACTTGTATTTAACTGACAAATAAATTGATGGCAACCACAGAAAACCTGTAGTGTGTGGTACTGTGCACTCTTTACTTATTTATGTATTTTTTACTGCTAATTATATATTCTTTGGTGTTAGTGTTGATGTTTTCTGCACAAGCAAACTGAAGTTATCGAGTTCTTCAAATTTTCAGCATAAATTGAGTTATACAGGTAACTGTGCTTTATTTCATTTGCAAAATTTTTGTAGTTAATTACTAATTCTATAATTTTACTGGTGTTGCAATGTATTACACTTTCTGTTTTTCAGTGAGTGATAATTCATAACATAGACTGCATTGAAGTGTAATCTAATCCAAATACTGGTTCTCGTGCCAGTTCAGATATTGTAAAACTGTTCTTTTTGCCACTGAGAAGGTTGACATGGTAGCAGCTTTATCACACTTTGTTTCACTAAACACCAACAAGCTGTTTGATGTCATGCAGATTGAAACAGACTTCCTACAGCAGGATCCTAGCAGCTGGGAGAGCAATGAACATTACAGCATCAGTCGTCACAGGGTACAGCAACTGAAGGTTGTCAATGATGCTGCTGAATGTGGTGTGTCACTTATACAGAACTTCAATTCTGTTATCACAAACCAAGAGGAACAAAAACAGTACCTGCTTCAGGTTGTTGAAAGTCACCGTCAGCAGTTTCCTGTGTCCAAGAAGTCGATCATTGTTGGAAAAACTCTGCAGTGACTGAAATAAGCCATTTCTGAACACTTTTAAGCACATTCCATTTTCAATGCTTTTCTTTTCAATTTCAGGGATGTTGTGCCACCAATTAACAATGTTGGATTGTCTTAAATTTTTGTGTGTGTTTACTGTATATATGGAAGAATAAATCTAGGGGGTGAGAGCAAACAATTTGCAAACTTTAATTTTGACTGGCACCCTAATATATATATATATATATATATATATATATATATATATATATATATATATATATATATATAGTCTTATTGTGTATTTCTGCATATACTTATATTTTCTATTCACTTTTTATTTTTATTCTATTATTTTTTATTATTATTATTATCTCTGTCTTTTTGTTGTATTGTTTGTGCACTGGAAGCTTCTGTCACCAAGACAAATCCCTTGTATGTGTAAGCATACTTGGCAATAAAGCTCATTTTGATTCTGATTCTGATTCTGAACTTGCACAATAACTAAATGCACATGGCATGCTGATCAAAACTGATGAGTTGATTCTCAGTGAAATTGTCATACTCTTCACAACTTCTAAACATTCTTTCATCATGTGTGTAACATCTGAACAGGCTCCCATCCACCAGAGGGAGCCCTCACCTGAATATTGAACTCTTGTCACTTCCTGTTCCTGCCACATCAGTTCCTGTTTGGACATTCTCCATGTATATAAGCCATATGCCCACAGTATCACCTTGTGAAGTATTGCCAGTTATCTGCCTTACCAAGCGTTGTTTCTCTGTCATTATTTTGTCTATTGTTATGACCACTGCTTATGTTTGCTGGATTTATGTCTCTGGATTACTGTTTTTGGATTTGTTGCCTGAGGACTGTTTTATCTGTGTTTTGACCCAAGCCTGTGACCTGACTATGTTTAAAGAATATTGTTTGGATTGTTTGAGCAACCCCTCTAATAAATATCCGCAAATGGATCCCACTGAGCCTACCTCATCCTTACAGAATACTTCGCCCAGCTCAGATCCAGCGGATGTCTCTCAACTCCTTTCAACCATCGGGTATCAGAATGAGGTACTCAAGGGTTTTCAACACCAACTGCTAACACTTCAAACCGCTAATGACCAGCTAACACAATATATTCAGTCTCTTCCTACACCACGCCATGATCCGGTAAGATTTGCTCTTCCCAATAAGTTTGACGGCTCTCCTGATAACTGTACTGGTTTCCTACAACAATGCTCGATTTACTTCTCAAACCAATCAGCTGTATTTAACCAGGATAAGTTGAAATGCTCGTTTATCATGACTTTACTAACTGGAAAGGCATTAGAGTGGGCTATGGTTGTTTGGAATCATGATACACTTATTCAACAATCTTCCAGTCATTTTTCTACGTTGATTCATGATGTTTTTCAATACCCTGCGGAAGGCATGGATGAAGCAACTCAGCTCACTCAGTTACGCCAAGGCAATAAATCTGCTTCCGACCATGTCATACAGTTTCGCACTCTTGTAGCACAGAGTGGATTTAATGACATTGTGCTGAAACACATCTTTCGTTCTAGTCTGTCAGCCAAACTTCAGACAGAATTGGTGTGCAGAGATAACTCTCTCAACTTCTCTCAATACATTACCCTCGCTATCAGACTAGACAATCTCTTACGATCACAACAATGTTTCAATACCTCCTTGCCATGTCATGTACCTACAACCTCAGTTCAGGTACCAAGTCAGCACCAACCTACAGAGTCTATGCAAATAAGACAAACTCGTGTCTCAAGACGAACGTAGAAGACGATTACTCCATAACCTCTGTTTCTACTGTGGTGAACCAGGTCATCGCTGTTCCAACTGCCCCGTCAAACCTACTACCACCTCTACACAATGTTATCGAATGAGTCACATCTTTAATCCTCTAACAATCAGTCAAGGCTTGTCACTACCCATCATTTTGTCCATAGCTAACCAAGAATATAATTTTTCAGCGTTAATACACTCTGGAGCTGTTGCCAGTGTTATACATCAGGACTTAGTGAAGTAGTTGAACATCCCCATGACCAAGTGTGAACCACCTATTACAGTAACTGCTGTCGATGATGGTCCCATCGGTAAAGGTCCTATCACTCATCAAACTCTTCCTATAAAACTCCAAGTCGGTCTGCTTCACATTGAACAAATCACTCTGTACATCATTTCTTCACCACGAAACCCAGTGATTCTCGGATATCCCTGGTTATCCGCTAACGAACCCCAGTTTTCATGGAAGAACAAGGATTTAATCTGTTGGTCTCCTCACTGTCATCTCCACTGTCTGGATCTGCCACCCAAGTTTACAGTCTGCACAACTCATCTCACCAAGAACCTCCCTTCATTACCGAACAATGTCCCCAATGAGTATGCTGACATGGCCGAGGTTTTTAGTAAGGAGAGGGCCACACAGTTACCTCCTCATCGATCCTGTGACTGTGCTATAGACCTTTTTCCTAACACTTCTACATCCAAAAGCCATGTTTACCCATTGTCCATTCCAGAAACCAAGACCATGGAGGAGTACATTGACGAGGCCCTATCTTATGGATTTATTATACCCTCTACTTCTCCAGCTGCTTCCGGATTCTTCTTTGTTGGCAAGAAAGATGGCAGCTTAAGACCCTGTATTGACTATCATGCTCTCAACACAATTACTGTCAAGAACTGCCATCCACTCCCACTTATTCATTCTTCCCTAGAACAATTACGAGAGGCCAGGTCCTTCACTAAATTAGACCTCAGATCTGCTTACAATCTCATCAGAATACGAGAGGGTGATGAATGAAAGACCACCTTTCTCACCACCAGGGGGCACTACGAATACTTGGTAATGCCGTACGGACTATCCAACTCACCTTCTGTCTTCCAATCTTCCGACAATGATGTCTTCAAAGACCTCCTGAATCAATATGTGATAGTCTACATAGATGACATTCTGATCTATTCCCGATCTATGGAGGAGCATATTGACCAAGTAAGGAATGTCTTATCACGTCTTCTCTTGAACAATCTTTTCATCAAAGCAGAGAAGTGTGAATTTCATGTCCTTTCCATCATATTCTTGGGGTATAATATTAGCCACTCTGGAGTGGAGATGGATCTCACCAAGGTAAAAGCTGTCATTGACTGGCCCACACCCACCATGGTAAAGGAATTACAATGATTTCTAGGCTTCGCTATTTTCTACCGCAGATTCATCTGTAACTACAGTACCATTGCTGCACCCATCACTTCTCTTCTTAAAGCTAAACCCAAGAAGTTGGCATGGACAGAGGCAGCATCAACCACCCTCAATAGACTCAAGTCCAGTTTTACCTCTGCCCCCATTCTCAAGCATACCGACCATCAACTTCCATTCATCGTAGAAGTCGACACCTCTGATACTGGAATTGGTGCTGTCCTTTCCCAACGTCATGGAAACCCAGGCAAACTACACCCCTGTGCATTCTTCTCCCAGAAATTAACATCAAATCACACTATTGTCACACAGCCATATACACAAGTGCAATGGTATGTGAAATTCTTGGGTGCAGTTCCGATCAACATAGCAGTCGTGACAGTGATGAGACATATACCAATTTACAATAATATCAAATTAGCACAGCACAATTTAAACATCTGATACACACCAACATCAGCAGAGCGCAATTACGACATTGGTAACAAAGAGTTACTATCTGTCAAGGCCGCTCTAGAGGAGTGGAGACACTGTTTAGAAGGCGCACTTCATCCATTTCAAGTCATCACCGATCACAAAAATCTGGAATACATCAAGGAAGCCAAGAGATTAAATCCTCGCCAGGCCAGATGGGCACTCTTCTTCACTCGGTTCGATTTCACGGTCACATATCGTCCAGGAAGTAAGAATAGTAAAGCTGATGCTCTGTCACATATCTATGAATCTGTTGAGACACATATTAGTCTGGAGAGGATTCTACCTTCCTCCATCATCATCGCACCCATCCGGTGGGATATCATGGAGGAGATTCAAAGCATTCAACGAGGAACCTTCTCCTACCAAATGTCCCACTGGCAAAGTGTATGTTCCTTCCAGACTACGCAACAGAATTATTCAGTGGGTTCACGCATCACTCTCCTCTGGACATCCTGGAATTAACCATACTATTACTTTAGTCAGGAACTCTTTCTGGTGGCCAACACTATCCCCTGACATCAAGAACTATGTAAGTGCCTGTCAGACCTGTGCACAATCCCGCACACCTCGTCAACTACCTGCAGGACTAATATAACCACTACCCATTCCACAACGACCCTGGTCTCACTTGTCCATTGATTTCATCACTGATCTGCCTAACTCTCAAGCATACACCACCATCATGGTCACCACTGATCACTTCTCAAAATCATGCCATGTTATACCTTTGAAGGGTCTACCCACTGCCATGGAAACTACTCAAGTACTGTTCAATCAAGTGTTTCAAATCTATGTATTATCTGATGACATATATACCACAATGGACCACAGTTCACTTCAAGAATATGGAGAGCCTTCTGCCAACTACTCAACATCAACGTCAGTTTTACCTCTGCATACCATCCACAGGCTAATGGACAAGTGGAGCGTCTCAATCAGGAATCAGTAAGGTCGTACTGTTGTAAGGAACAGGAGAAGTGGAGCATCTTCCTTCCATGGGCAGAGTATGCCCAAAACTCCCTCACACACTCTTCTACGGGTTTGACCCCCTTCCAATGTGTCCTGGGATATCAACCTCCCCTATTCCCTTGGTCTGGGGAGCCTTCCAAAGTACCTGCCGTGGACGATTGGATTAGAAAAAGTGAGCTAGTCTGGAACAGTGCTCATGTCCATCTTCAACGAGCCAGTTGGTCTCAAAAGATCCAAGCTGACTGATACCGACGCCCTCAACCTGAGTATCAACCAGGTCAAATGGTGTGGCTTTCTACTCGGGACCTACGCCTGAAACTCCCCTGCAAAAAGCTAAGTCCCAGGTATGTAGGTCCCTTCAAGATCTTACGTCATGTTAATCCTGTCACATACCGTTTAGAATTGCCTGCCACTTACCGCATCTCTCCTTCTTTCCATGTGTCCCTCCTGAAACCGGTCCACGAATCACCGAGTCCTGAGGCTACTGACGAGGGACGACCTCCGCCACTTGAAATCGATAGAGCTCCTGCCTACCTAGTTCAGGAGATTCTTGATTCTCGCAGGAGAGGTGGTCAACTTCAATACCTCGTGGACTGGGAGGGATACGGCCCAAAGGAGAGATCATGGATACCAGCCAAAGACATCTTGGACCCATCACTCATCAGAGACTTTCATCAAGCACATCCGGATCGCCCAGCACCCAGATCAAGAGGTCGCCCCAGGAGAGGAAAACCTAGAGGTATTTTTAAATAATGGGGGGGGGGGGTCTGTAACATCTGAACAGGCTCCCATCCACCGGGGGGGGGGGAGGAATCTGTAACGTCTGAACAGGCTCCCATCCACCAGAGGGAGCCTTCACCTGAATATTGAACTCCTCTCACTTCCTGTTCCTGCCACTTCAGTTCCTGTTTGGACATTCTCCATGTATTTAAGCCATATGCCCACAGTATCACCTTGCAAAGTATTGTTAGTTATCTGCATACCAAGCGTTGTTTCTCTGCCATTGTTTTGTCTATTGTTATGACCATTGCTTACGTTTGCTGGATTTACATCTCTGGATTACTGTTTTGGAATTGTTGCCTGAGGACCGTTTTAGCTGTGTTTTGACTCAAGCCTGTGACCTGACTATGTTTAAAGAATACTGTTTGGATTGTTTGAGCAACCCCTCTAATAAATATCCGCAAATGAATCCCACACAGCCTACCTCATCCTTACAATGTGAGCCATCACATGCAAAATTATCCATTCAATTATCAAAATCTGTCAGACATACATGTATATTCCATAAATATCTATGACATGGAACATTTTTTCATTGCAGTTTTTTTTTTTTTTTTCATGGATGTCATTTTGTGGCAATGTTCTGTTCAATATATCTGAATTTACATTTAGTAAAAATGGACATGCAAATGTGAATTTTCATTGCTACAAAAATAAATTTGCTGTATACATACAAATGTGCATATCCTTTTTCTATGTATTACAGTATTGTACAGTATTGACTTTACCCAGTGAACTTTTACCTACTGGTGAAATCAGTATCTAAAAAGCTCAGTGTGATACACAATAGCATTCAGCTAGACAAAACTGACATTTTTGTATAGTACAGTAAGCAGTCAGTGTCAACAAAAGTAGAACAAAAATTAAATTTGTACATTTCCAAGGTTGACTGCCATGGTGAAAAAACATCTAAACATTTTGACCTGTATGGCTCACATGATGAAAAAAATAAATAATTCATTTTGGTGGCATTCGCCAATTTTCTGACACAACTTGGTTTTGAATCATGAATTAAATGTTTTGGGTGAGTTACCACATTTTGCAGACATGCAATAGAGTTGTGATGTCCCATAAAACAGTTGTGACAATTGCACTTAGTTTAGAGAATGTTAAAACTGTTAAAAAAATAAAAATAAAAAATGAGCCAAAGTGATTGAGAGAAACTGTAAAGAGAACTGTTGTTCTTTTTTTTTTTTTTTTTTTTTTTTTCTTCAAATAAAATCAAATCAAATCACTTTATTGTCACTCAACTGTATACACAAGTGAAACAGTGGGTGAAAGTCTTGGGTGCAGTTCCACGCAACATAGCAGTCATAACAGTGATGAGACATATACCACTCTATAATAAACATCAGCATTACACAACACAATTTACAAAACTAATATACACATAATTACTCAACACAATATACAAATAATAATATACAGTGTACAGTATACAATACACACAATATAGAATACACAGTATACAATAAAGATAATATATATAAATGTGCAGTAAGGTTGTATAGTGTTGTATTGACATTCAGGCTATCGGTCAGATTGCCAGTGTGTTGTTAAGAGAAATATAATTTATGACAGTCCAGTGTGAGATTAAAGTGCAGTGCTGATATATGTTGATCATGAGCAATCAAGAGTTCAAAAGTCTGATTACTTGGGGGAAAAGGCTGTCATGAAGTCAGATGGTGCGGGTCCTGATGCTGCGATACCGCCTGCCTAATAGTAGCAGTGAGAGCAGCCCATTGCTCGGGTGGCTGGAGTCTCTGATGATCCTCCGAGCTTTTTTCACACACCGAATGGTGTATATGTCCTGGAGGGAGGGAAGCTCACCTCCGATGATGTGTCTGGCAGTTCGCACCACCCTTTGCAGGGCTTTGCGGTTGAGGGCGGTGCTGTTGCCGTGCCAGGTGCAGCCAGTCAGGATGCTCTCTACAGTGCTGGTGTAGAACTGTGTGAGGATGTGGTGGTTCATTCCAAACTTCCTCAGCCATCTCAGAAAGAAGAGGCGCTGGTGAGCTTTCTTCACAATGGCCTCAGTGTGGACAGACCATGTGAGTTCCTCAGTGATGTGGACATAGAGAAACTTGAAGCTGCTGACCCTCTCCACTGGTGCTCCATTGATGGTGATGGTGCTGTGTTCTCTGTCTTTTCTTCTGAAGCTGACCACAAGCTCCTTGGTCTTACTGACATTGAGGGAGGGGTTGTGCTCCTGACACCAGCATGTCAGAATGTGCACCTCCTCTCTGTAGGCTGTTTCATCATTGTCAGTGATCAGACCTACCACTGTCGTATCATCAGCAAACTTGATGATGGCATTGGAGCTATGTGTTGCCACACAGTCATGTGTGTACTGGGAATACAGGAGTGGGCTGAGAACACAGCCCTGCAGGGCTCCAGTGTTGAGGGTCAGTGGTGAGGAGATGTTACTGCCCATTCTGA
The DNA here is from genome assembly GCF_019703515.2 of Myxocyprinus asiaticus. Classification (NCBI taxonomy): domain Eukaryota; kingdom Metazoa; phylum Chordata; class Actinopteri; order Cypriniformes; family Catostomidae; genus Myxocyprinus; species Myxocyprinus asiaticus. The sequence goes on from NC_059384.1 coordinate 25,458,511, forward strand.
CCATCTGGTGTCTGCCTGACAGGAAGTCCAGGATCCAGCTTCACAGCGAGCTGTTTAAGCCCGGAGTTTCACATCAAGCTTGGAGGGCACTATGGTGTTGAATGCTGAGCTGTAGTCTAAAAACAGCATTCTCACATATGTGTTCCTTTTTTCCAAGTGGGAAAGAGCAGTGTGTATTGTGACTGCAGTGGCATCATCGGTGGAGTGGTTGCTTCTGTAAGCAAACTGTAGTGGGTCCAGTGAGGCAGGCAGAACAGAGCAGATGTAATCTCTGATTAGTCTCACAAAGCATTTGCTGATGATGGGGGTCAGAGCAACAGGACGCCAGTCATTTAGAAAAGTTATCTTTGACTGTTTTGGTATGGGCACAATGGTGGATGTCTTACAGCATGTAGGAACCACGGACAGGGAGAGGGAGAGATTGCAAATGTAAGTTAAAACACCTACTAGTTGACCCAGAATGCCGTCTGGACCCACAGCTTTGCGAATATTCACCCGTTTGAGAGATCGGATTACATCCGCTACAGAGACAGTAAATGAACTAACCTCTGCTGTGTCGGGCATGGGAGTTCTCTCCGTGGAGGAGATGTTGTTTTCCTCAAAACGAGCGTAAAATGTGTTTAGCTCCTCCGGAAGAGAGGCGGTGGTGTTCACAGCGGAGTGATTAGTTGCTTTGAAGTCTGTGATTATGTTCTTTCTGCTTTTTCTCTCTGATGAATGTTGTTTGTGTGTGTATATATATATATATATATATATATATATATATATATATATATATATATATATATATATACTCTATAAGTGTATTTCCAGGGGGTCAGATTCCAGAAATAGTCAGTGTGACAGAGTGCACAAGCCATGGGGAACACTGATAAATGAGCTGACAAATCTTGTTTCTGTAAGATCTTGACAGCAATGCAAGTGGCATGTAATTCTCTGTGGTGAGAGAGGGGGGTAAAGGGTAGCAGACACCTAGAGCTGCAAGCCAGGCTCTGCAGAAAACCAGCAGCCTCTGGGAGAGAAAGTTATTTTAGCTGTATGTCGAATACTGCTGGGAGAGTCCAGGTATCTGTAACCACACAGTCAAGACACTGAAAATACTTCAGTGAGAAGTATTCAATTTAAGCTGACAAGTCTCTATGGAAATTAAAAAATAAAAGAAATGTGTGTATATATATATATATATATATATATATATTTATTTATATATATATATACACACCGATCAGCCACAACATTAAAACCACCTGCCTAATATGGTGTAGGTCCCCCTCCTGCAGCCAAAACAGCACCAACCTGCATCTCAGAATAGCATTCTGAGATGATATTCTTCTCACCACAATCATCCATACAATTATCTTATCAGCCAAACATGTAGCAGCAATGCAGTGCATAAAATCAAGCAGATACGGGTCAGGAGCTTCAGTTAATGATCAAATCAACCATCAGAAAGGGGAAAAAAATGATCTCAGTGATTTGGACCGTGGCATGATTGTTGGTGCCAGATGGGCTGGTTTGAGTATTTCTGTAACTGCTGATCTCCTGGGATTTTCACACACAACAGTCTCTAGAATTTACTCCGAAAAGTGCCAAAAACAAAAAAACATCCTGTGAGTGGCAGTTCTGCGGATGGAAACACCTTGTTGATAAGAGAGGTCAACAGAGAATGGCCAGACTGGTTTGAACTGACAAAGTCTACGGTAACTCAGATAACCGCTCTGTACAATTGTGGTGAGAAGAATATCATATCAGAATGCTATTCTGAGATGTGGGTTGGCGCTGTTTTGGCTGCACAAGGGGGACCTACACAATATTAAACAGGTAGTTTTAATGTTGTGGCTGATTGGTGTGTGTGTGTGTATATATATATATATATATATATATATATATATATATATATATATATATATATTACACAACAGTTAGTTCCGGTCCTCGAATCTGATTGGACGAGAGATGTTCCATGAGTACTGATGGTCTCACACCATCAGCACTCGGACGCTTCACTGTGTGACACACGCACACACACACATATCCTTTTTCCTCCAATAACATGTTAGAAACAGCCCAAGTCGTGATACTAGTAGTTCTAAAGTGATGTTTTTGAGAGGCTTGGACACATCATTTGTTTTGAACCAGCAATGGCACATTCTGATCAATGTGGTAAGAAAGTAGTTCCATGCACAAATGCGTTTTTTTATGACTGATTTTTTTCCTAATTATATATATATATATATACATTATGTATTTATTCACTTTATTCACTCTCTATTATTCTCATTCACTAAATGTGTGTATTAGGGTTGCCAGCTGTCCTGTATTTTGGCCAAATTCGCTTGTCCAGTCCAGTATTTAAGCAGCAAAATACTCGAGGGGGACCCTCAACTAGAACCTTCTCTGCGTGCAAAAGAAATAATGCAATCATTAGTAAATGAGACACCATTTTTGTAAAATGATCACCAGGCATATTCAGATATATAAATCATTAATAATTTCATTTAAACCCTTGTCTCATTTAACTACTGGGGTTTATTATTATATTATAATGCTGTATTCTGGAGTGAGGACCAATAAAAGTAGTTCTGACACTTTCAAATGGGGATTCCACAGGGTTTGCACCTAGTGTCTTTCCGTTTCCTTAATTCGATCCATTTAGGAAAGCATCAGCCATATGCCCCCATCAGTACTTTGATTTAGGATGCCATTTGTCATCCTAGTGAGAAGTCTTTCAGAGCTATAAATGAAATTAAGAACCAATTTTTTGGATTTATCCCAGGGTTCATCAGATAGAATTATTTACACAGTGAGCAGTTGGATTTGGATGATGAACACCAAAAAAGTAGTCAAAGATGAGGAAACATGCTGCAATGTCAGGTCTCCTTTTGCTATTGCAAATGCCAATTTTCCCCCAACTCCTGCAAGCAATTACTATGTGTTTTACTACAGGGCATGAGCACAGTTCTGTCTGTTTTGTCAGCAGATATATTTGAGTAGTTCAAGGCTGCAGGTTCTTACTTTACAATGTAATTCCAGATAATCCCAATTCCCATGATCAAAAGATCATCTGACATGACGCAATGTAGATAGTTTCTGCAGCCTTTACAAGCCCATGAAGTGATGCAGGGCCACTGTGTGCGCAAGCATTAAAGGAACTCACTAAGAATAAAATGCGGCCAGTAAAATTGCTGGTTATTTGCATGCACATTCTGTGCTAGTTTAACGTCTGAAACGCTCCCACAAAATCTGAGGTGAACGCAATGTGCACAGTGCAGTTTCGATATTGTGGGCCAGTTTTGAGTGCCATATCGCGGAGGATGCAGCAAAAAACTGTGAACAGAATTTTGTGTAGTTGACAATTTATTTTTTATTTTTTTTACATAAAGATTTTAGTTTTATTAAATCTAATGTGTATAAGGGAAATATGGTACTGTTCAATTGTACTGTTTTTTTTTTTTTAATGAGGTTTAAAGTCGTTTTAAATGTAATTTTGCATGTAAAAGCTTTAAAGCATTTAAAAAAAATGTTTATGTAATTTGTATTATATAAATAAATTCAAATCACTATTGGAAATTTTATTTTTTATTTTTTTTTAAATAGTATGACAGACAAAAACAGCAAGATCGATCTTCGCAAGACTGTTTTGAACTTCTTGGTTTAGGTTTTAGGTTAAATTCAGTAGATGTTCTCAAACAATTGCCTGTCTAAAAAATCAGGCTTTGTATACATTTTATTCTAGGAAACTTTGGAGATCATTTTAAATCATCTACCATATTTGTTCTATGAATTATATTTAGACGTGCCATTTATTAAGAAAAAAGATCACTATAATATAATGTCCCCTGCATTTGTTTTTCATTTTATTAGCATAATTATTAATTAAATTATATTTTTGTTTACTATCTCCCCCCCGACCCAAACTGACTTATAACTTATTCAAATAAAATATATTTCATGAATGAGATCATGTGATCTTTTATTGATCCTAAGACCACCTTTATCAAACCATTTCCTTTGTTAAGTGAGGTGGGACGTCCTGTGTGCTGAACCAGCACTTGAGCCCATGCATCCATACCTTCAACTCAGAGATAGAGTGCGTAGGGTTGCATTGCCGTTTGCTAGCAGCTTGTTGAGCAGCAGGGGAGCTTTGTGTAATTGAAATGTCATCGTGGCGCAGTGGTGCTGTGGTGACTGCTGTGGTGGTTTTAGGCATGCTTGAGCACACGGGAGACAAATGAGGAACTGCCCTGCGCCCACAATGTGGCATCCTTCCACCCAAGAATTCAGAGAGCACTACACACCCTACTCACATTCCGTGCTTGTCCTGTCCACTGACAAAGATTAATGAGGTCTCATGATGGTCAGAAATATTAAAATAAATGGGTGGTTAAATAAGATCTTGAAAGGACAGCATATACACTTTTTCTGCTGTATGGCTGAAGGCTGAAGGCTGCAGGAAACAATAGGAACCATTCTGAACTAAAAATAGGATGTTATAATATGCTTAATAAATATTTAATAATATTAAAATTCACTTTCATGTCAGATTACCTGCTTACTCATGCTTTGAATTTTGTGGTGCAACTTTAACACTTTGTTAGTGTTAAAATTGTTGTGATAAATTATATTTACATGCAATATGTGCAGCATGAACATATATCTTTATTTAACATTCTGTATTTTTTTCACTTTGCTGGTTTCCTTGATCAATTGCTATTTCCATTTTATAAATAAAATATCAGTAAAGTTACAACAGTTAGGAGTTTTCTTAGGCACAAGAAAATGACTAGGAGCCAGTGGATACAATTATCTAAAAAACAAACAAACAAACAAACAAACAAAAAAAAACAATGCTTGATATTCATTCAATTTTACAATGTGCAATATACTAAAATAAGAAAGAAAAATAAATATTCCTCTAAAAATAAACTTCATTTAACATATTTTTTTTTCAAATAAGTTTACACCATCAAAATATCTTTTTATAATATATATAAATCTTGTAATCACCTCATTCATCACAACAGTGCTAGTAAGTCTTTAAAACACCCTTTTCATTTTCTAGAACACTTCTCATTTACTTCACATGTAAATATTTTACTTAATAATTAAGAAAACAAATTCACTATAATTCCTTTGAAAAAAAATCAACAAGGTTGCTCTATCAAACTAATTGGACACAGTTTAGGAGGCAATCTTGTTTTTGTTGTCAAGCTTTCAATAACCCCATTCACACATGCAACCAGGTAAATTACAGGAAATGTTTTTCATTTATGCACTTGCTCAAGACATATTGACACCGTATGTGCAAACTTTAAGTGAGACTGTTGAACTATAGAGAACAAAATTCTGTCGCTAACATCCAAAGGTGGAGATGCTATCTGAGGCTGAAAAGCAAAGTAATATGTACATATTTCACTACACAGATATCTGCGCGAAGAATGTGGGATCATCAGAGAATACATGGGAAATCACTAACTTTTCCTTTCAGCTGTCGGGAAATATATTCATCCGGTGGGATGAAGAGAAGTGCTCTTGTTTCACTATCTGAACGTTCTTACGTAGCATGTCCTGACCTCATACGAACTCAAATCGGTAATCTTCTGGCTCTGTTCACAGATAGGTATATGGTATTACCATTATAGGTAATGATACAACCTCTCATTAAGGAAAATTGCCAGAGCAAAATTTAACAGTATTTTCAAAAGGGTCGTGTCCACACATGACCTCTAAAACCGAAAATTGTTGGTAATTTTCTGGAAAAGGGTGTATGTGTGAAAGCGATTAATATTTGCTGTTATCACAAATTATTATTGCTAAGTGGAACATACATGGTTAAAATATGTCATGTCACATCTCAGGATAGTCGCTAGAGAAATTCTTGGGACTCTGTATGTTGCCATTAGCCAATCAGTGTTGTAAGCATATCAGGACATCATTTTCTTGTGGCTTAATAATTTTCAGTCATATGGCACTTATGGCTTAGGTGATTGGTTCAAAACACCTGTATCCTGAACTGAGTGAACATGAGCAAAGATGGTAGGATTCAAATTGCGTATAGGTACTTCCAAGGAGTCAGCCGTGAAACTGCCATAGAGATGAATGGGAATGCTAACGGAAACCTAATGGACGCTAACGGAAACACCAATAAACATTAACTCCTGCCATGCAATTTACATTTTTATATTCAAAGATTAGACCATTGCTAATCATCCAATGGAGATTGCCATTTAAGTGTTACAAGCAAGTGAATTGGTTTTAGGTAGTGGTCGACCGATGTGGATTTTTCAGTGGCCGATGACGATATCCAGAGAGCAGGGCCTTTAGGCTGATACAATGCTGATATATCACACAATTTAATATATTAAATAGCATAAACATTAAATTGCTAAAAAAATAAATAAATACAAATAAATAATAAAAAAAAACACTTATTTAGCACTATATTTACTCAATTTCACACAAAAATTTTAAAAAAGAATCTAAAAAATATATATATATATTGTATTTTAAATGGTAGATAGCGGTTTCTTCTGATTTCTGTTTAGTCTTCAAATTTTAGTAATTTATTTGTACATGAAGAAATTGTTAATATATTAGGAAGAAGGAAATACCAGTACACACAGTAGTCCAGCAACCATGTATGGCATGTCCATGTTAGCAATCACATTTACTCAAAAAATACAGAATAAAACCAATTGCACATGCAGTGCATAGTGAATAAGACATTTACTTATAGCACACGTGAAGCACTTTTACCTTGAAGTTGCACCAGAGACTATTTAGCAGAGACAGACCACTTCTATTAAAGTGAATGGGAGAAATTAGAATGCCCAACTGCAGCCAACGGTCAACAGGTGTAGATAGGAAGTCCAGCCTTACAGGTAAATTAGCCATTCACCTTTTAAATACAGACATCGACTGTCAATCAACTCGAGAATGCACATGCACATTAGCTATACAATTTTTGCATAATCTGAGGTAAAGGAGCACCATTTATGATACAAGTGTTGTCAGATTTTACTGCTGATTTGAAATATGTTCTTTGATCGTAATCTTGAACCAACCATTTTGGAGATTTCGGTCTTTCTCCATTCAAGTAGATAGGAGCTGCACTATCATGACTAGAAATAGCCTCCTGGGAGCATTCCAAACATGGCCGACAGTGGACTGACTTGCTAGAAGGACTTTTGTTGCACTCACGTGTTTGTGATATATCAGTCGACCACTAGTTTTAGGTAATTCATTTGTTGTTAAGTGTTATATAGTCATGTGTTGTGATATTACTCACAATAACTCTAAATGTACACTATATGGCCAAAAGTTTGTGGACACCCCCTTCTAATTAACGAATTTGGCTACTCCATTAAATCCAGTTAAAAAAAAAAATCTTAATGTTTCTTTATGTAATGGCTTGGGCTTTGTGTGCTTCCAAATTTGTGGCAACTGTTTGGGGCATGACAATGCCCCTGTGAACAAAGTGAGGTCCATAAAGAAATGGTTTACGGTGTCTGGCGTGGAAGAAATTGACTGGCCTGCACAAAGCCCAGACCTGAACTCCACCGATCACTTTTGGGGTGAACTGGAACAGCAACTGTAAGTCAGGCCCCATCGACCAACATCAGTTCCCGACCTCACTGATAGCCTTGTGTCTGAATGAGAGCAAATTCCTGCAGCCATGTTACTACATACACTATAGTGGAAAGCCTTCCCAAAAGAGTAGAAGCTGTTATTACAGCAAAGGGGGAAATTGATGCCTAAGGTTTTGAAATCAAATGTTCATCAAGCACATATGGTGTCCACAAACTTTTGGCCATATAGTGTATTTAATGAAGCCAGAAAGGGAAACATTCACTTTGACCTCAGCAGCATCATCAAGAACCTAATTAAAGGCATAATTAAACACATGATTCTAAGAGCAGAAACACAGAGAGAGAGAGAGAGAGAGAGAGAGAGAGAGAGAGAGAGAGAGAGAGAGAGGAAGTGAGTAGAAAAAAGGGCTCTCAGATCATTGGGGCCTGAAAGAGCGGCAATAACATCAGAGCACTTTCCTGTCAAGCATGGCCCTATCATGTTAGCTGAGCCATTTATCTTATGATCTAGCATTACTTTAAGGGTGCAGACAATGTTTTACAAGTCTACTGCAATGATGCACATTAGATTAGACATTCAGAATCATTCTGAATCTCTGAAGATAAGTTGAAGACATTTGATAGCTGATGTGTGAGTCATGTGTGAATGCATTTTCCAAAAGTCCGAATGGCTAGTATTAAAGGTGCAATATGTAACTTTTTTCATGTAATATTCACCTTTTTTTGCCAATGTGTTAACGGCTTGTAACGCAACTTAAAAAATGAGCCCTTCCCGGACTTCCCAGGTTGCCTCTTAAAGCCTGTAGACTGATTTTCATTCGAAGGGAGCAGGTCACTTTTGCCAGGAAAATCCATACGATGTGAAGTTTATGCGCACTCCTGAGAGCCTTGCCTCAGTGCTTCTCTTCCGCTATTCAACAGCGACAACAAACTGCAACACTGGGTACCGTTATCTTAGAGATGGAATCCAGCAAACATCCGGTTCCCAGCACAACACCGACTCCAACACAAACTCAGGAGTAAGCCAAAAAAAAAAAAAACATTTACTGAATCCCGTCTGGCTAAGTGGAAACGTGATCGTGGTCGAGAGAAAACTAGAGTGAACATCAGCAGGGTATTTGATTCCTGGAGGGACCTTCGTTCGGTTTTGGGGATCAAAACCGACCCTGAATCGGTGTTCTTCTTATTGGACAGGTAAGCTTACATAACTGCAAAGCATGTGAAATATAGCGCCATAAGGATTAATCTGTGTCATTTTAGCTAACTTGATCTTGCCTGCTAACACTGATGAATTGCAAGCTACCTTGCTTCGTAACTTTCAAATAATTTCAACGATTTTCTCTTTAGACTAAAAGTCAGGTATGCTGATTCACAGTAACTGACATAATGTTAATCTGTAATTATTCAGCAAGGTAAACTACAATAACACATGAAATGAATGCTAGCCAATGTTCAAGATAATGCAAAAAGCTCCATTCATTAGTGTAACGTAACTTGGTTATACAGAAAATATATACAATCTATAATTATATAACAATAGCGCATCGATATATCAAAATGACAGTTGTGATGGAATCACATCAATACTGAATTGTGTCAACATATTTATAATGTACAGTCTATTTTATAAACAGCTACTGTCATCATCCACCAAATTTAGCTAACAGCTATTGATAAAGCTGGCTAGCTAGCTAACGCCGACATAGGCTATCGTATAAATGCAGTCAATGTATCGTGCAAAGAAAAGTGATTACTTCAAACTACAGTCTTGCATAGCCAGACCTATATCCACACTTTGTTTTAGCCCTATTTCAGCACTGGAGAGTCAAATAAAATATACAGTCTCAAAGTTTGTAGTAAAACAATCATAACTGTGCAATTTTAATTATGCTACCTGATCTGTCATCATGATGCCGGTGAATCACGTTCAGTCTCTTTGTTTTGGTCCCTATGGAGTGAGCGCGATCACGAGCAACAGGCTGCAGTTCACTTAATGGCCACAGGTGTCATTAATAACAAGGGTGCTTCTGAATCTTAAATACTGCACTTTTAAGTGCTTCAAATCAAGAAACTCTAAGGGATGAATATGCTAAACAGTTGAGCCACTTTTACGCACTACATATTGTAGGGCTTTACTGGTTTAGATCAGTGTTACTATCAGAAATAATTGGTAATTATTTATTTAGTTATTAATTAATATTTTAATTAATTAGTTGAATCTAACTCATTAAAACCTCATATGGGGCTCCAGTAAATGTAGTGTGCTACGTTTAGGAGCGGGTTTGGTTATTAGCAATAATCAATAATTATCAAAGATAATTATTAATTATTAAAATCAATAGAACATTGATGAGAATAAATGTTAGCTTTTTTAATCCTTTAAATCAACAATTGTCAAAGATAATCACTAATCATTAACATCGATGAAACATTAATTAAAATTAACACTAGCTTATTGATCATTCAAATTCAACAATCATCAAAGATAATTATCAATTATCAAAAATCAATAGAATATTAATAAGGATTAATATTGACGGGGCACCACCCTGGAATCAGGGACTAATAACCAGATAGTATAACAGTCTCAATATTAGATTGTTTTCTTAGGAAAATCGACATCCAAAGAATATCGATTTTCGGGGAAAAACAATGAATGAAGGCTTGAATCCAAGCACTGACATCCCGTCAGCATGACACAGGTGCATGCAAAAAAGGATTAGATATGGAAATCAAAATAATCCTATAACACATGAGGGTGTGTGTGAGAGAGTGTGTGTGTGTGTGTGTAAGGAGGGATGCGCACAAAATGGCGGACGTGACTCTCGTGGAGAGTATGTCACAAGAGACTTCCGGCCAGAGAATATGGCCGCGAATGTGGGCGAAGAGAAACCAGTCAATGGTAGCTTAGGGACAAAGCTGAGCTTTATCATGAAGCTATCTACTAGCCAAAAATGTGTGCGAGAATGTTTGTGAGGGGTCGTGTGTGTGTGTGTGTGGTTAGTACGAGAGAGAGAGAGAATTAAGTGACAGCCCCAAAGCCGGTTTCGCAATCGTAAGAGAGAAAGCAGCTGTTTATCACTCAGAGATGCGGTGGACGGCTCGTAAACCATCCCGCGGTCTTTGATTCTTTAATGGATAAACTCAGTTTGCCGGTCTCACCCACGATGGCGGAAATGCACAACAGTCCAATGTGGTTGGACTACAATACACCAAATCTCATTCGTGATAATTAATACGAGTGTTAATAATGAGCGGGCATGGCGGTCTGTAAACTGTACAAGCAATAACCTTGATACACAAGAATAACACACTATAATATTCTATCTCTGCCCAGATGTAAACCTCTTACTTGAATCGCATGAGGACGTAGAATGTGTGTTCATCCGTCCTTTAACTCCGACTCGGTTCCTCGAGGCTCGGGTAATGACGGACGGTCTGTCGGCGGATGGTATGGCTGCTGATTCTCGGCGGGCTGGCGGAGAAATCAGCGACGTCGACTTGATTGAAGATGGAAGAGAAATCTTTTATCTCTTCACTTCTGCAGGCAAACGGATGAAGATGCAGATTGCTCGGCGGTCTCCTTCGGATCCGTTAGAGTGTTCGGTGGAACACAGAGTAATCTCAACTTGTCCAGCGAGATGGAGATTGTATGGCCACAGTTTCAAGTCAGACGTTACTTCCTTGTGCCACAAGGCTACACCTGAGAGCAGCGATGAGCTGCATCTACGCATATTGAGCAAAGTTGCTGGAAGCAAATCCTGGAAGCATTTCAGAGGTATTTCTACTCCTGATGATGTCATGGTTGAGGTGCATTCTAAACTGTAAAGGCAGGCCTAACACAGTCGTAAAACCTAACTCAGGCCCCCACATAAGTCATAAATCTTACTGATAAAAACCGCGCCAAAATCAAACAAAGGGAGTCCAAAACAGACTACAAATCCCATGAAGCCTTGCTCACTAAAGGATCGAACTGTCAACTCCTATTGGATGAGGCACACAACAGAACGCACCTCAACCATGACATCATCAGGAGTAGAAATACCTCTGAAATACTTCCGGGATTTGCTTCCAGCAACTTTGCTCGCCATGTGTAGATGCAGCTCATCGCTGCTCTCAGGTGCAGCCTCATGGCACAAGGAAGTAACGTCCAACTTTAAACTGTGGCCATACAATCTCCATCTCGCTGGACAAGTTGAGATTACTCTGTGTTCCACCGAACACTCTAACGGATCCGAAGGAGACCGCCGAGCAATCCGCATCTTCATCCGTTTGCCTGCAGAAGTGAAGAGAAAAGATTCCTCTTCCCTCTTCAATCAAGTCAACGTCGCTGATTTCTCTGCCAGCCCGCCGAGAATCAGCAGCCGTACCGCCCGCCGACAGAGCGAGGAAACGGCCTCCCATCATCACCCAAGCCTCGAGGAACCGAGTCTGAGTTAAAGGACGGATGAACACACATTCTGCATCCTCATGCGATTCAAGTAAGAGGTTTTCGTCTGGGTAGAGATAGAATATTATAGTGTGTTATTCTTGTGTATCAAGGTTATTGCTTGTACAGTTTACGGACCGCCATGTCCGCTCATTATTAATACTCAGGGTATTAATTATCACGAATTTGATTTGGTGTATTGTAGTCCAACCACACTGGGCTGTTGTGCATTTCCGCCATCGTGGGTGAGACCGGCAAACTGAGTTTATCCATTAAAGAATCAAAAAACGCGGGACGGTTTACGAGCCATCCACCGCATCTCTGAGTGATAAACTAACAGCTGCTTTCTCTCCCATGATCGCGAAATCGACTTTGGGGCCATCACTTAACTCTCTCTCTCTCTCTCTCTCTCTCGTACTAACCACACACACACACGCGACCCCTCACAAACATTCTGGCACACATTTTTGGCTAGTAGATAGCTTCGTGATAAAGCTCAGCCTTGTCCCTAAGCTACCATTGACTGGTTTCTCTACGCCCACATTCACGGCCACATTCCCTGGCCGGAAGTCTAGCGTGACATACTCTCCACGAGAGTCACATCCGCCATTTTGTGCGTGTCCCTCCTTACACACACACACACACACACTCTCACACACACACACCTTATGTGTTATAGGATTATTTTAGTTTCCATATCTAATCATATCACTGTTTAGTTTGTAGTTGTAAGTCGAAGTTGATTGACTGCATTGTATTAATTATTAATTGATATTACTGCATAAATAAACTTTGTTATATTACAAAGAGAAGTGTTTTGGTTTGTTTTGCATACACCTGTGTCATGCTGACGGGATGTCAGTGCTCGGATTCAAGCCTTCATTGTTTTTTTCCCGAAAATCGATATTCTTTGGATGTCGATTTTCCTAAGAAAACAATCTAATATTGAGACTGTTATACTATCTGGTTATTAGTCCCTGATTCCAGGGTGGTGCCCCGTCAATGTTAATCCTTATTAATATTCTACTGATTTTTGATAATTGATAATTATCTTTGATGATTGTTGAATTTGAATGATCAATAAGCTAGTGTTAATTTTAATTAATGTTTCATCTATGTTAACAATTAACGATTATCTTTGATAATTGTTGATTTAAATGATTAGAAAAAGCTAACATTGATTCGCATCAATGTTCTATTGATTTTAATAATTAATAATTATCTTTGATAATTATTAATTATTGCTAATAACCAAACCCGCTCCTAAACATAGCGCACTACATTTACTAGAGCCCCATATGAGGTTTTAATGAGTTAAGATTCAATTAATTAGTTTAAATATTAATTAATAACTAAAGGTAGAATTATCAATTATTTCTGATAGTAACACTGATCTAAACAACCAGTAAAGCCCTACAGCGCTGATACGGAAGTAATGGCTTGAGTATAGATTTTCAGGGATGCCGGATTTGATCAGAACAGATTTCAGTGTTTTTGGAACCAGAATCGGGAAACTGTATGGTTTTGTCGTCTACAAAAAGTGGATCAAGAGGGGTTCTGGTTAGGGACTTTCTGTATTGGAGATAGTGTGCTAGCGATTGAAAGGGCTGGATGGGATTTGGCAGACAGAAAATGAAAATTGGATGCCCTTTTTGGTCTGATCTGTTTTGCTTTGTTTGATAAGGTATCTGATTGTCTCGTTGTCTATGATATAGAGGTCTGAAATGGTGGGGTGGATTTTTGGGTCGAATTTAGCTGTGGTAGTGAGTTCTGAACAGAGAAGGAAGCCGAAGAAGGTGAGGATGAACATTGCATCTAGTGTTTTTGCGGTGTTTGGAGAAATATAGCCCTGTCAAAGAGTATTTTAGCATCGGATTAGCAGGTCAGTGGTGAGAGGGAGCCTAGTGTCGGTTCTGGTGGGTTTGAATTTGTGGATAACTTTAAGGAGAAGTGAGATCTGGGGATGGTTTATTGTGGAGGAGTTTTGGCAGAAAATGTATTTATAGAAGAAATGAATGCCGCTTAGGTATCCTTTGATGGTTCCTGAATGAAGGTTTTTTGATTGATTGAGGTATGAGGAAAAAGAGGATGTGGAGAGGAAAGAAAAATCAGGAAATGGTGGGTTGTAGATTTGGTGAATATTTTTAAAGCATTTCCACACTGTCCAGTAAGTTTGGAGGGTTTGAGGGGAAACAGCTTGAAGGATAGAATCTAAGGAAGCTTGGTGGAGGAGTCTGAGGAGTGGTTTATAGACAAGTTACGTTCTGAACAGGGCAGAACTGGGGTTGGTGTTGGGTTCACTTCTGGGGACATGGCTCTGAATCTCTGAAAAAGAAAACAGCAATCTGTTTTTTTTATTTGTTTTATTTATTTATTTTTTATCCTGGAATGTGTTCTGCTTTGATGATGAATTGGTTACAGATTTAAACAATATCTGCCTTTATTAATGCACTCGATGGTGGCTTGGTTATTGCAGTGAATTAGAATCAGAATCAGAATCAGCTTTATTGTCAAGTATGCTTACACATACACGAAATTTGTCTTGGTGACAGGAGCTTCCAGTGCACAACAATACAAAACAGCAACATATATAGAATACAAAATAAGACAATATATATGTATATATATATATATATATATATATATATATATATATATATACACACACACTACCGGTCAAAAGTATTGAAACACTTACTCATTCTTTATTATAATTTTTTTTCACATTTTAGAATAATAGTAAAGTCATTAAAACTATGGAATAACATAAATGGAACTATGGGAAATATGTTGTGACTAAACAAAATCCAAAATAAATCAAAACTGTGTTATATTTTAGCATCTTCAAAGTAGTCACCCTTTGCCTAGAATTTTCAGAAATGTACTCTTGACATTTTCTCAACCAACTTCTTGAGGTATCACCCTGGGATGCTTTTTAAACAGTATTCCCATCTATATGCTGGGCACTTATTGGCTGCTTTTCTTTATTATTTGGTCCAAGTCATCAATTTCATTTTAATTACATTTTAGATTTATAATTAAATAAATTAATATGGTGGCACAATTATATTTTTGTCTACAAAACTAATTTAAAACATTTAAGCATACGCCTTCAGATCAAAATATTTTTAAGATCATGGGAAACATTTCGGTCAAGTGTTTCAAAACTTTTGACCGGTAGTATGTGTATATATATATATATATATATATATATATATATATATATATATATATATATATATATATATACATATATATGTATATATATGTATATATATATACACACAAAACAGTTAGTTCCAGTCCTTGAATCTGATTGGACGAGAGACATTCCATGAGCACTGATGGTCTGACACTATCAGCACTCAGACGCTTCACTGTGTGTGTATCACTCCGCTTGTGTTCGTGCCGTTCTAAACTAAAGTGTAAGAGCAGTGCATATGTGTTAAGAGCTACTGTTTTGTCTTTTTTTTTTTTTACATTACATACAGTATGTTAGCCAGCAAGTGGTGGCAAAAGATAATTTTTGTGTGTAATATGAGCCAGTTGGTAATGTGAAGTGAATCCACATCAGCCACTGTTTACATACAACAGTGCTACTACACTACTAAAGCTAGGAAACAGCTTTAAATGGCTTTAAACTAACAACTTCAGCATTACGGCTCATCACAGCTGAGTGACACAACAGACTGATTAATTACAGAACTCAGGGCGCTTACCTCTTACTGGAGTTACCACATTGGATACACACTGTTTAAAATGGCAGAGGACATTGCAGTTTCTATAGTGATTGACTCTTGCGCACCGGCTACCGCGAAATGCATACCCCCGCTTGGACGGCTATTTTACCACTGAGAAAGCTGATTTTCAGAAAGCTGACAGCATCTCTGCTTGGGTGTGGCAACAGGTGATCGCACATGCTGTCTCTCTCTCTCTCTCTCACTCTCTCTCTCTCACAAACACACACACATCCATCCTTGTTTATCAAATAACTTGTTAGAAACAGCACAAGCCGTGATACTATTTCTGAAGTATCATTTGGTTTGAACCAACAACGGCAGATTCTGATCTGCCATGTAATAAAGTAGTTCCATGCACAAATGCGTTTTTATGACCGTACTCAGTTTTTCCTAATTTTTTAAAATTTACTTGTTCATTGAACTGTTGTATATAAGCAATATCACACCGTAATCGTGCTATATGGCCCTAAATCAGCACTGCTGTGATTACCTATGGCACTCGGCCGCGGCCGAATCACAGCAGTACTGATGTAGGGCCATATAGCACGATTGCGAGTGTGATATTGCTATATATATATATATATATATATATATATATATATATATATATATATATATATATACACATATATACATATATATACATACATACATACACACATACATATATACACATATACACACACATAAATACATACACACATACACATATGTAGTGCAAATCTAAATACAAATCTGTTATACAGTGCAAGGGAATGTAATGGCAGAAGAGGTTGGATGTGTTGGATAAATATAAAAGACTAGACTGTGAATTGCACATAATTATTGCTCAATGGGGCAGTTTTAACTGTTCATAAGATGGATAGCCTGAGGGAAAAAACTGTTCCTGTGCCTGATGGTTCTGGTGCTCAGAGCTCTGAAGCGTCAGCCAGAAGGCAACAGTTCAAAAAGGTCGTGGGCAGGGTGAGTGGAGTCCAGAGTGATTTTTCCAGCCTTTTTCCTCAATCTGGAAGTGTATAGTTCTTGAAGTGAGGGCAGGGGGCAACCAATAATCATCTCAGCAGTCTTAACTGTCCTTTGTAGTCTTCTGATATCCGATTTCATAGCTGAACCAAACCAGACAGTTATTGAAGTGAAGAGGACAGCCTCAATGACTGCTGAGTAGAACTGTATCAGCAATGCCTGTGGCAGGTTGAACTTCCTCAACTGGCGAAGGAAGTACAACCTCTGCTGGGCCTTTTTCACAATGGAGTCAATGTGGGTCTCCCACTTCAGGTCCTGTGAGATGGTAGTGCCCAGGAACCTGAACGAATTGACTGCTGCCACAGTGCTATTTAGAATGGTGTGGTGGGGTCAGTGTTGGGGTGTTCCTCCTACAGTCCACAATCATCTCCACCATTTTGAGCATGTTCAGCTCCAGGTTGTTTTGACTGCACCAGACAGCCAGCTGTTTAACCTCCCTTCTGTAAAGCAGGCTTGTAGTTCCAGCTCTGCTTCATTGATCCATATCTTTACAGTCTTTACTACAAGCTTAGCAGAGTTTAGTTTCTGTCTGTAGTTTGGAAGAAGATGTGTAGCAATGATCCAGTATAATTCTGTCTCTGGTGGGGCATGTAATGTGCTGTTTGTATTTGGGCAGTTCACGTGTGAGGTTTGCTTAGTTAAAATCCCCAAGAATAATAATAACTGAGTCTGGGTATTGTTGTTCTGTGTCTGTGATCTGATCAGCCAGCTGTTGCAGCGCGGCACTCACGCATGCATGTGGCCCAATATAAACACTCACCAGAATAAACGAAGAAAACTCCTTCAGTGCGTAGAAAGGCTTACAGTTAATAAAGAGCACTTCCAAATTAGGACAGCACATCTTCTTTAACGTTGTTACATCTGTACACCAACTTTCATTGATGTAAAAGCATGTTCCACCACCTCTCGTTTTCCCCATTAAATCCACAATGCGATCCGCTCTGAACAGCTGAAAGCCCGGCAGATGTAACACGCTATCCGGAATGGCTTAATTCAGCCAGGTTTCTGTGAAGCACAAGGCAGCAGAGGTTGAAAAGTACTTGTTTGTATGGGTGAGGAGATGTAGTTCGGCCATTTTGTTAGGAAGAAAATGGAGATTCGCTAGATGAATGCTCGGCAGTGCTGGTGAAAAGCCGCGCTGACAGAGCTTGACCAGCATGCCTGCTCATCTCCCTTGCCTGCATCTCTTGAACAGCAAAGCTGCGCCTCTGACTAAAATGTCCAGTAAAGCATCCTAATATTCAAAAACTGGGAAAAGATTGTCTGGTATATGCTGCCGAATGTTCAGCAGTTCGTCCCTGGTAAAACTGATTGGAAAAAGAATACTAAACACAGGACAAACAAACAAAAACAACAAAAGAATAGGAGCGCTCCACACTGAGGCGGCCATCCACAGCGCCATCATGATGTATATTTATGATGTATAATTAATTCTACATAATGTAGAATTAGGACACTTTTGGATGTCCATTCTGATCCCCAGAAGGAGGCTGTGTACAATCATCTGTCGGCCTAGTTTTTGTGGTGTGTTCCACACCGTTGGCACTAGTCGGACCCCCATCGGTGGCTTTTCAGCTGATTGAGCATATTGAATCGGCGGTGGAGCCCGTTGGTGAGGCAGATCAGTATGATTGCCTGTTCAGCTTAGCAAACCAGTGCATGAGAAGAAAAACGGTAGCGATGAAAGCAAGCAAAAGATGAAGTCAAGAGGGCACACACACAGAAGGCGCTTCTCATTTTTCATCTTCATCTCATCTAAGCATTCCAATACCAATATTTTCATAATGACATGGCCATCTAGAATGAAGAAACTGAAGACCAGCTGATCAACATGATTCAGGAGAGGCCAGCTCTGTATGACATTACAGAAAAACTGACACCAACCGAGTGGTGAAAGCAGAACTCTGGCGTGAGATCGAAAACAAACTTGTTATATCAGGTTAGATTTTTTTTTGGCCATTGAGCTCTTTAGTAGAAACTGTTAATAAATGTTTGTGTTATTGTTCGCTAGTGCATGGTAAATATCATTTGTTTTTTTCTGTTTACCAAAATAAGCTAGGCTTATTATGTTGTTATTATATGCTACATCTTGAATCCGTCCTGTCACAAAAAGAAGAGCAAAAATAACCTTTGTTGGCACTGCATATAGACATGAATTTGACATGCTAACACAATGCTTACACAACTTGACTTTGTCTTTCAGAGAAAGAGCTCAGAAAGAGGTGGGATTCTCTGCGAACACAGTATATATGGTACAAGAAGCTTGCACCCTCAGGAAGTTTTGGAGCACAGAAGACTGGCAGGCAGTAATGGATCCTGACCCGGCTGCAGTTTTTAGAGCCCCACACAAAAAGGAAAGAGACCACTTCCAACCTAACTATCAGGGTAAATTAACTGTTCTGTTTGTTGAGTTAAAAGAAAACATTGTTTCTTGCTTCTTTCATTTACTTATTGTAAGTCGCTTTGGATAAAAAACATCTGCTACATGACAAAAATGTAAATACAAATTTGTAAGAAGTGGCCACTGATTGTACAGG
The DNA here is from genome assembly GCF_019703515.2 of Myxocyprinus asiaticus. Classification (NCBI taxonomy): domain Eukaryota; kingdom Metazoa; phylum Chordata; class Actinopteri; order Cypriniformes; family Catostomidae; genus Myxocyprinus; species Myxocyprinus asiaticus. The sequence continues at coordinate 25,477,829 of NC_059384.1, forward strand.
TGGGGGTTTCTACCCCTCTATTCACATGTAGTCTTTCATACGTTAACTTGGTTTCACTCTCCCATTATTTTCCACAATGTGCCATGATGTGCATCTGTATGAGGCCATTAAAATATCAGTTTGTCTGCACTGTGAGGGAAGTTTATTCACACCTGTCATTTCACATCTGACCACACCCCAACCAAATGGAGCCTAATTTTCAGGATATTGTTTTAACATTGCCCTGTTGTTGTTATGAATGCTTGGTGAACAGTTGTAAGAATCCATGGTATTAAATCCCCCTCATTCATTTTTATTTTAAGGAACATTCGGCTGATGATGATTCCTATTCACCCTCAGATGGCACCAACAGTGACACCTGGACCAGCACCCCTGAAGAGCCCAGTTTCTTTGAGGCTGAGCCAAGGCCCAGCACTCCCCTAGCAGAATCCACCATCTGTGGAGCAGAGTCCACAGCCATCAGAGAGGAGCCTTTGCCAATCACCTCCAGCCAGTCAAGCACTCAGAGGCCTCAGGTGAAGCGCAGAAAGATGCTAGGCAAGTTCGCCAGTGAGGATTCAACCTACTTGATGCGCACCATGGGTTAAACCCTGGGAAGGTTAGCTTCTCAGGAAGACCACAATGATGCCATCTCTGCCTACTGCAAAAATAAATAATAAAACACTTTGACTTTTGGTAAAGTGTACTTGCACTCGCACTTCTTTGTCAAGAGTGAACACAAAATAGTGTAATGCAAAATGCAAAACTTAATTTTGCAATTTCAGACTACAGCCATAGAGCTGAAAAAGGCCAACTTCTGGAAACCAACAAGTTTGTCAGTGTTTTACACATTTCCTATATTTTGCTTGGCTCATGTTGTAGCATTGGTTGTGTGTGGCAGGGAGGCCTGCCGTAGGTCAGGGTCTTGTCTCCATCTTCCTGGGACAGTGTTCCTGGTCAATTCCTGCAATGTATAGCTCACAGCACTTGGTCCGCAGAAAGTTGTGCAGAGCACAGCAAGCCAAAACAATGTCCTCCACTTTGGCAGTGTTTTGAATGTTAATGGTGGTTAGAAAGACTCGAAAATGGTTCGCTAGGATGCCAAAAGCATTTTCTACCACCCTCTGAGCTCGCGACAGCCTGTAATTGAAGATACGTTGCTCTACAGATAGCCTGCAGTTTGGATATGGCTTCATGAGGTACTCCTTCAAGGGAAATGCCTCATCTGCCACAATGCAATAAGGAACCAGCCGGTCAGAAGCAGGAGGTGGTGCAGGGGCAGTTGGATATTCTATTCTCCAGGGCATCCTGCAGTAAGCATCCACCAAACACTCCGCCATCTGAAATCCGCCCTTTGCAACCAACATCTACCTACAGGAATCTGTAACTGCTATCAACCAGTGCCATTAGAACAATGGAAAATTTATGCTTGTAGTTGTAGAATGTTGATCCAGTTCCTGGTGGGGGGCGAATGTTGATGTGTTTCCCATCCAGAGCACCCAGGCAGTTTGGGAAGTTCCACTGAGCCTGGAATCCATTGGTTACTTGCTGCCACTCTTCCACTGTGTCTGGGCACTGAAAAAAAATAAAAAAATAAAATCTAAAACACATGAAGGCTAGTTACATACTGTATGTCAGCTAATTTCGTATGTCAGACCCTTGATAACTTGTGGCCATGTGTCGCTGTCCAAATGCCTACAAACTGCACTATAATCTTCAAAGTATAAAAAAAGAAAACAGATATAATGCACATACCTTCAGGTATTACTCTTTGGTAGATTGCACAGGTTTCAGGAACGAATTGCCGAATTGTTGATACTCCCACTCAGAACTGGTAAGAAAGGCTCCTGAAGCTACCCCCTGTAAATATTAAAAAGCACATATCTCGGTTATCTATACTGCAGGGTTCCTACACCTTTTCCAAAGTCATATCAAACACTTTTCAGGCATTTTCAAGGTGCATTTTCAAGCACCTTACAGCTGTGGTAAATTACATATCCATATATATACAATATATACAGTATACTGATTTCTGCACTTCTTCATTACATTAAATTAGATTTTATTGTGTTATAAACAACCAAAATTACATTTTGTAAGTTTTGTCTGTTTGTAAGTAGACTTGGCATCCTATATAACCTAAATGTCAAGCAAGTTCAAGCACTTTATTCAAAATCCAAGAACTTTTCAAAGCTTAAAAAGCATAATATACACAACTGAAAAGGTGTTGTAATGTTAAAAATAGCAAAACCTTTCCTGTTGCCAAGAAGCGTAGTGTTATCATCAGATCCCCTACGGAGATACAATCCCTGTAGTTAGTGTTTTGCCTCTGGATGATTGGACTGATAAGTTCCTTCAGTATGTGGAACTGAACAGGAAAAAGCAGAGCGAAATTTTTATAATCTGAGGTTTCTGGTATCTTCAGCTCTTGACACAGGTTTGGGAAAGCCCCTTGAGCCTGTTGCTGGAGTATCCACGATTTCACCCATTTAGTGCGGTTACGCCTTATTCTTCCTTTCTTTTCCCACGAGCAAAAGACCAAGGGCTGACAGTGCCAGTGCCATTTGCAACTTATCAGACATATTCGAAGAAGCTGTATTACGAATCCGTCTGTGGTGAGCGAGATTGGTGTGAAAATGGTAAGTAAGCGCTGCTTTGGTTACGGTTTGTATATCTGCAGTCCTAGCTCTTCCGGTTTACCTTTTTGAATGACGAATACAGACTACTGCCAACCGCTGGTATGGAGAGTTATTTCCTCTCACGCAGGCGCAGAACGTATGTGCTAGTTGGCCATTGGGTGTAGTCTTTTCAGTGTGTTCAAGAGCAACTTTTTGGCCCAGACGCAGGCGATGTGAGGCGACACCACAGTCGGCTTTTGTCGCTGCTAGTTCTTTGATGTCAGTTCGGTGTGTCTGGGCCTTAAGAAAAGTCAGCCAAAGTTGTAAATCTGCCTGAAATGCTTGGTCTTGGACTAAAAAAGTCATTTAGGGACTGATGAGGCTAGAAAGAGAGGGTGTGAGATGAATGGGCAGCCTTGGGGAATGATGTGCATGGCGAAGTTTAGGTGGCCAAGCAGGGAGAGGAGGTCACTCTTAGTGCGAGCTGGGTTTGATAAGGTTTCGGAAGAGATAGAAATAATCCTGTTTATTTTCTTTTTGGGTAGGGAAGCGAGAAATTTGACCGTATCGAGTTGGATACCTACAAATTTGATGGAAGTGGAAGGGCCAGTGGTCTTTTCTTGGGCAATAAGAATTCCTAGGTTGGAGAATACTTTCGTAATCTTGGTTAGGTGGAGAGCCGGGGGAGAATTGTGAGGCGAGACTATAAGGAAATCATCAAGCAGGTGGATGAGGTAAGGCACGGAGTGATTATTTGACAAAATCCAGCAGATCACTTTGGATAGCATGTTGAATATCTTGGGGCTGCTTTTGCAGCCAAAGGTGAGTTGGACAGCAACATAGACTTTGGCTATGTTCCAACGGACACCAAAGAGGTGCCAGAACTCTGGGTGCAGGGGCATGATTTTGAATGCTGTTGTGATGTCAACTTTAGCGAGCCATGCCTCCCTGCCTACTTTTTTAATCATTTGTATGGCTTGGTCGATGTTATGATAGCAAAGAGCATATTCGTTGATTGAGATCAGGCTATTGATGCTCAGGTGAGGCCCGCTGTGAGGGGCTGAAAGGTCTATTATGAGGCGTTTTTTCCCCGATGGGATTAATGCGAAAATTCTCAAAGGGAGGTTTAGTGAAGGGGCCTATCATGAAACCTGATTTGATTGCTTTGTTAAGGAGATCGTCTACTACTTGATGTTGAACTAGGGCTGATTGCAAGTTGTGAAAGATAAGATTTGAGTTCGGCATTCTCTCTACACCGGGGTTGTGTTTTAATCCGGACAGTAAAAATTTAGTGATTCTTGGCCAGTTCTTTAACTAGTGTTGAAATGATGACAGGAGTATGGAGGTATTTCTGAATAAGCAATTTATTGAGAGTTTTTTAACCAGACAAATGGAGCGAGCGTGGGTTCCTCAGCAGAAGCTGCAGATATGCAGAAAATGGCATGCTGGTTTGTGGCATCCAAAATCATTGAAGTTATTGCATATTTGCTGCTGGGTTTGGGGACGTAGTTAGTTGGATTGATAGTGGTCGCGGTGGATTGAGTGGTGGGTTGTGATTGAGGGGCAGGAAGTGGGCTGGACAGGCAACACAACACAGGTGGCCACCTAAAGGTAAGCATTTTTGCTTGTAATTAGTTTGTGTTGCTAGCCAGAGTTTGCCCGTGGTGGTAAGGACACTCAAAAAGCTCCTCCAAATTTAAAGAGCAAAAAGACTAAAAGGGTTTTGATTCCAGAAGAAATAATTGCATGCAATGATCTGTTTTTACAGTTAAGAGGGCCTTGATGGATAACAGTAAATGAAAGCAGATAAAGTTTAAAGAAGCCGGGTAGGCAAGGATCACAGGTTTTTGACTATTGTTTTCTTGCAGGGCATTGCTCTGCTGTGTTAAGGAAGTGAATCACAGGTTTTTGGCCAGGTAGGCAAAAATCCTGCAGGGCATACCTAAGAGATGTGGTACAATAGTTGCGTTTTAGAATTGTATTGTTTTTTTTTTGAGAGCTCTGTGTTTATAAATGCCTTGTGTTTGTAAAAAGTGTGAAAGTTTCTGTGTCTGTGAGAGTGTTTGTGTCTGTGTTTGAAAGTGTGAGAAGTTTGACTGAAGTGCGATTGCGTATGGAAGTGTATGACTGAGTACAAATATGAGCCCAGTAGAGGGACTGGAATGTATGATGCGTCCTTAAAATAAAAGGAACACAGAGTATATGTTATATGAGTCCTATAAATAAGGGGACAAGTGTGAATTTGAATGTAATATGAGCCCTAAAAATAAAAACAAAATAAAGGGATATGATGAATGGAGTAAATGTTGTCTAATAAAGAAGGTTTGTCTTTTATAAGTTGAATGGATGTTGGGAATGAAAGCCTGTCTCTTGTGAAAATTTGGAAAGGAATTTCCTAACTAAAATTTTCTGAGATATTGGCTTTGAGGTTGTTTGGCCATTCTTCAAATTGTAGAATTTGTAATCCAGATAGAGAGACTCTAATGACTAATGAGGAGTATATATGCAATTTACAGCAAAGAAAATCTATTTAGGCCTATTTTCAACCTTTCATCAATATATGAGGTAGAAGAGATCTGATGATTAGAGGCAAAGAGGGGACTTAAAAATTATTCTGGTTGTATAGTGGAGTTAAAACCAATGATTATATATATATATATATATAATATAAAACGGTGAGACAACACAGCTGTAAAACAAAATGTGCATGAAAGCAAAAAGTTAACTCTTAGCTGGCAGGACAAAATGTAGTCCTGGGCTGTTCTTTTCATGCCATGAAGGAAGCCTAATATAAGATTAACTAAACTGAGAAAGAGCAGTTGTTGTTGGATGTGTGCCAGATCATAACTCTTAATCTAGACAGTAGCATAGAAATTTATTTGACTTCATACAGATACTTTATACATTCAAGTGGTATAACTGTGCTTAGAGTTAAAGTTAATATCACAGTGACAAGTAAGAATATTGAAATTATAAAGAACTTTAAAGTGATTGAATTCCATTTGGGAAATCACATTTTCTGGACAAACAATAAAGCTTTGAGTCCAGCGTATTGCATTAAACTAAAGTCAACTAAGTAATTGGATTTTAAACAAAGGTTGTATTTAAGATAAGTGTTATTATATTACATAAGGTATAATTATGGCAAACACTCCAGTGGAAATGCTAAAATCTATAAATCCACTGTGTAAATAATTGATTGATAAAATCTCAAAGAAATGAGAAAACGCAATAAATAAATAATAAAGGGACTTGTATTAACGTTGTGTATTAAAAAGTGAAGGTGAAAGAAATTAGAAAAATTGCTTCAATATATTGTCTTTGTAGATTATTGTAATAGGAAATACATTAAAATAATAAGATATGATTTATCTAAATGAATGGTGATAAAATAATTTTTCATTCTTTGTATGCCAAGCAGAAATAACAGTGAACGAAATAAAGACTCGGCTTATCTAAGAAAAAGTAGCTGTTATTGTGGTTTGGCACTATTTGGATGCAGAGTGATCCTAAAAGTAAATTGACAACATATAGGAAATTTGTGCATGTATGTAACATAATAATTATTAAAGTGCATGTTACAGAAGAAGAAAGGGGAAATTGGTTGATAAATAAATTAAAATAATTGAATTTCTTTGGGAAGATCATATTATTTGAACAAATAAAAATTGTTACAAAAATTGATACATTGATACATTTTGATGTATTATAAGAAAAATCATGGCAGCCACTCCTGTGAACATATTAGGATTAAAATATCCATTGTGTAGAGAACTTATAGATAAGCTCTCAAGCAAATGGCAAAAGAGAACCAAAAATATGATGACAAAATGGCCAAAGGAAGGGACATTTGATGTAGCGTTGTGCGAGGAAATGTTGATAAAAAATTATAAAACTAAAGATAAGAGAAAAAAATAAAAATAAAAAAGAGAGAAACAAAAAGGGAAAAAGAGAGAGAAGTGTTAGCACTGTTCAAAAATGAAGGAGAAAATTCTCTGAAAAATATAAGACAGGCAAGAAAAATACTGAAGGATGCAGAAAAAGAGATAAGTAAAAAAGGAGAAGTCCTTGTCAAATCGCCTCCATATGTGCCCTCAGAAGATCAGTTCCCAATACTCAAGGGAACTGTAGAAGTTTTAGGAGAAATGCAGATGGAGGGTCATGTGGAGTTAGAAAAAGAAAATAAAAAACAACGCTGGGGGACCAAAGAAGGGACAGGATAGAAAGAATGAGAGAAACCTGCCTTTAGATTGTTATGAACAGGCACCGCGTTAGAAAAAATGAAAGCACAAGTATGAATAAAAAAAAAACATTATGTGAAGAAGAACCATTAGGGCAAGTGAGAAGAGAAGAAGAGGAGATTGAAGCAGAAGCGAAAGTAATAGAAGCAGAAATAGAATTTTTTTAGAGATACAGAAAAATTAATACGAGACACAGATAAATTGGTAAGAAATAGAATTAGACTATTAGAAAGTAGGGAGAGAAAACGTGAAAAGGAGTCATCATTTGATGGAGGAAGGTGGGCACAGGGAAGAGAAAAAGGCTACAAACTAAATAAAAAAGTGCAACCATACCTATCCTGGTATCAAATCAGACTCCTGTTAATTTGTTAGGGAGAGATGCATTATGTAAATTGGGAATGTTTTTTGGAATTTTAATAATGGTAGGAGGGCTATTGTTTTGTTGTGTACTTCCTTTACTGAGGTCACTAGTTATCAAAGCCATGGTTAAGCAAATGGAAATGTAAGATGTCAAGAAAATGGGAAAGAGAAATTAAAAAGAAGGATGAAACTTACTAAGAACATTATATTTTGTAACTTGAGTAAGAAAAGTAAACCGTAAATGTGAAAACTTCACATTCATGTGTCTGTTTTATGTTCTGTCTGGTCCAGTTTATGAGATAATAAAATTTGTAACAATATTAAATTAAACACTATAAAGTCTTGATATCTAAATGTAAGAACCCATGATTATTTGTTTTGGTTTTGATTTTCTATGTGTTTAAGTATGTCTGGAGAACAAATTTACATGTGAGTTGCAACTTTATCAGTGTAAACTTGATCCACAAACAAAACTAAGATAGGTAGTTTATTATTTTGTTAGGGACTGTCTGATAGAGAGATTGAGTGAGATGCTGTTAGTGCCCTGAATAAACAGAAACCTATGACCCCTTACTCTCTAAGGATGGCGCCTGCAGACTTTGAATGGGAGAACTCATTTCTCTTGGTGTCTCCACTCAGACAGGGGTGCCCGAATTTAGAAAAGATAGATAGCAGATTGTTTTAATTAAGATTAGATATTTTTTATTTATTTTATTGTTTTATATAAACAGTGTAGGCATTGGTTGATCATGGGTACACTGAGAGCTGTTTTTGAGACTAGAATTAAAGGATAATTTCATGTTCTCTGTTTTTTTCAATTTGCTGAAGTTGTGCTCTTAATATCTGTTCTCATGATCTTTATGTGTGACAACCTTACCAACATTGTGATGCTTTTTCTTGGGTTTTTTATGTGACCAATCATGCCAGATAAAATAGAAAGTAAAGTCCCAACCTCCAATAAGGAGGCAGAACTAAGCAAATGTTGTAAACAGTTTTGCTCAGATGCTCTGATTTCTAACAAAATTGAAGTTTATTCCTTTTGGAAGTGCATAAAATGGAAAATGTTATTTGAAGATTTAAGAAATATCTGTGATATATTTGATTGTAACAACTATTGCTAATGCTAAGGAAAAATTGGTCACTGGTAGCAGGTGAAACCCATGGAGAAACATTAAGATTAAAATTGAACATCTTAAATACCTCAACTATGAATGTAAATAACTTCATATTCATGCATCTATTCTGTGTGTGTCTTTGATACTAACTATGTTTTACCCTTTCTTTTGTCATCATTGTGTGTATGTTGTTTCATTAACTCAGTCTGTAACCAGTCTTTCACCATTGCAAATGGCTGGGCCAGATGATTTATTGAAGCTGTTAATACTGCAGGAGGAAGTCCGGAGAAAAAAGACTGAAAATGATGTGGGCTTTTATACGATTGGTCCTCCTGCTCTAATGACTGCTGGTAATTAAATTTTCTCCGGATAAGTTGATTTCAGTCTTATACAACTAATTTTATTTATGATTTTCCAGACTGCCATCCATGGGTTCAATACCCATGTCTAAATTGTTCCGAGGGTCAAATTTAAATCCAGCATCTAACTGCTGATTTATTGATTTGAAGGTTAAATATTACAAACTTGATGGCAAAGTTAGAGTTACCTATTGGATTGGTTACTCCCCCAAATTTACCAGAGAGTACCCTCACTTTAAAGAAAAAGGTTAATGGGTGCTACAAAGAGTTGATTGAGTGTCTTTTTCTAGTAAACTATTTCTATTTTGAGATGAATTCATGAAAGTATCACTTTAGAGGCCTACAGTTTATGCACTGTGAATTTTGGTTTAGCTATTTAACTGAATCAGTTGTCAAGAAATGCTGAGAACTATAAGAGAATAATAACTGAAAAATCTTACTGTTAAATGATGCTGAAACTCTAGAATATAAAAAATAAGAGACATGGAAAATTAAAAGGAAGTAGTGTATGATATTGATCAGATATTTCAAAACACAAGAGATTTGTCTGAATTTCCATTGTTCCACTTTACTAATTTTTTTGTTTAAAATGTGTAATTACTTTTCTGTTTGTTCAAAAAGGTAATTTGTGTTGCTTCGTTAGATAGAATGAAAGTTCTTTCTCCTGAGAAAGAGTAAGAAAAGCGAGAAAGTAATCATAAGAGAGTTAATTGATTTAAAAAAGAGGGGATTATATTAGTAATAAGATGACAGGATTGCAATAGACAGAACTACAAGATAGGTGTTGTAAATGTATAGCTCTGCTTGAACAGGGCTACAAGATAGGTGTTGTAAATGTAAAGCTCTGCTTGAACAGAAGGCTAAGTTAAGTTGTATTGAATGAAAACAGAATGTCGAAAAGTTTGTGTTTTATTAAAGATTTGATGGTTCTTGGTTTAGGGATCACAGAGTATATGGCGTTCTCATGAAGGACTGATTGTTGCATCAACTATGTTTCTCGATGTTCTTATTACAGATGCAAAGTGATAAGGAGCATTAAACAACAGGGATATTAGGGATATTGGTCTCCATTTTTGCAAGCGAAGGTTGATTAGTTTTTATCCACATGTGAAGTCTGTGCTCAAAACAATGTCATGACATTATAAATAAAGTACATGGAAAGCATTATATGCTTGTGGTGATATGCAGATTTAGCAGATGGCTGGAAGCAGTACCATCAGCAGATCAGAGGTCAGGAACAGTAATCAAATTTCTAACAAGAGATGTAATACCTAGATTTGGAATACCGAAAGGTTCTACAGTTTTTTGATGTATGTTGTTTGAATGGACAAAAGAAAGCAGGGAATGAGTAAGCTGAAAGTTCTGGAAGAGGTTTTCTTGAAGATGGTTTAAGTTTGAAAGTAGTTAATATACTGAATTATTATAATTATCACTATTTTCACTGTTGAAGAATAACTTAAATTATTATGAGATTCTAAAATGAAAAAGAAGGGGTGACTGTAATGAGATTGGAAATTGTAGAGTTCCTTCCCCGCCCAGCTCTCTCCCACACTCTCAGCTTAAGTTTGATAAGTGTCTGTTTGAGACAGAAATGCAAGAGCAGATTTTGAAATGTGTGCTAAAGGCACATCTCTAAATTGTCTTATTTTCTTTTGATTTGATTTTCTTTTATATGGACAATGATATGACTTGACAATAATGTTAGATACAGTGATATGAAGGGGAAGTTCAAACAGCTTTCCTCATCATGAGTAAAGATTTTATATATTCAGAGTGCAATTTGAAGTTAAGTGTTTATACTAAAGAGAAGAGATTCAGTTGAACATTCATCTGAAAGAATAAATGACGGTTCAAAACAATCCAGAGACTATTATTGAATTAAAATTATGTTTTTAATTTAAGCTTCCTAGAAGTTTGACAGAGGCTACCCTTTATTTTGTTTTGTTCTGATGTTAGTCCCCACTGTGATACATGGTCTTTTGTGATGCTTGCTAAAGGAGCAGAAATACAACCTGAATGGAAATTAATGATCTGTAAATGAGTTCAATTGTTGCATGTTACTTTTAATTGGGACAATTTTAATAGATTGTTGAATTTTGAATAATGCTTTGTGAATTTAACCATGTTTTGAACTGTCTCCATATTTAAGCAGTTGTTGATGGTTCCATTGGCTGTGACGGTTCTCAGATGATACTCCCTGAAACAAAAGAAAATATCTGTTTACTGATACCAAATTGTTAAGGATTGGCTAATAGGACAGAGCGGTATCAGACCAGTGGCAAGAGGTGATGACCTAATGATGGGTAAGACTCTCCAATGGCAAGAGGGGGGGGGCAACCTAAGGCAGGGCATCACCACCCTGGAAGCCTGCACAAGAAGGGGTGACATGGGTTTAAGGAAGTGAATGGATGCTTTTAGGTCGGAAGCATAAAAAGGGAGGTCTAGAAGAAACCTGCCCAAAAATTGTGAGTTCCACTCAAACCGGCTGCATTTGAATAACCTCTTTATTAAAAATTTTTATCACAGCATTAAATACCAAGCATTCTGACAATGTGCCAACAGGGGATCATACCCTGTGTAGAAGATTAATTATAGATTTTGGGGGTAAAGTTTTGAGAACCGTTGCAGACAAAGGAGTGCCTGACTTATTAAAGAAGTATTAAACAAACCTGGGAATGTTTGTATGATGAAGAATTAAGATTGAAAAATTATTTATTACTTTTACTTATGCTTTTATTGAACTCATGTACATTTTAATATTAATGAAGAATGGAAAAATAAAACATGGCGGTGACTAAAGATGAACATTGCTTGTCTTGATTGTTTATAAATTTAAATAGAATTGTTTAAAAATGGGGTGCATGGTTGGTTAAAATTGGTATAATGAGTGGAACAACAATCCTTGTGGGAGGAATAATATTCTGTTGTGTGTTACCATTGGTAAAATCATTCTGGATCCGTGCAACAGTGAAGCAGATGACATTGATCAATGTGAATGGTCCATTGCAATGACAACTACCTTGGATGGACAGAAAGACCAATTGGGAGGAAATTCATTCCTCCAATGAATATATATGATGAAATGAATGATGAGCCATGCCCCGGGATGAAAGTGCTAGCCTAACCTCTCCCCGGAGGTGACCCTCTACAATGCGCTAAGTATCTGGGTTAAAGATATCTACACTACAAAAAATAACTCTTAATATTATGATGAATATTTTGTTTATGTTTGATATACTCTACATAACTGTAACAACCACAGGCAAGGCTGAACCAATTGCATGCTCATGCTAATAACGTGCTTATATGTTTCATTTATTGAATGAAGGTATAAGGAGACAGAATCTTTTCTCCGTTCTTAATCAAACTTGAATGGAGACGTTTGGTTCTGCAATCTCCACCGGAGTGCGGTTGCATAATCTGGTCATTGGTAATGAAGCTGTGTGACTTAACTTAGTCACTAGATAGCATAACTGAGGCGACTGAATTATGAAACTGCACTCTGAATAAGGACAGTGAGGTGGGACTTATGTAAGTCCCAGAGGGGGGATAATGTAGAATATTTGTATAAAGTTGAATATAAATTAATCAAGTATAATCAATGTAAATATAGCCATTTTATTCTACAATTATTTATGGTGGTCAAGCATGTGTCTTGCTGTGTCTTTGGAATGTGGGGCCCCTCACATATGGTAAACCAAATCTCCTGTTGTGACACTAGAGAAAATATATGGTAAAGGCCCCTCCACAGAGATGTTCAGTGACGTGTGGAATGTATTAGCCACTCCTTGGTAGATCATATGTATAAAAACGGGTACTAACCCAGATTCTGGAGTTGCGCTGGGAGCAACTCAGCATTTTTATCTCTGATAATAAAGTCTATCTTCTGGCATCAAAACCCCAAGATTTCAAGAGCCAATGTGGAGCGTTTAGCAGGAAGAGGAGAAGAAGGTGGGGCAGGTGGATCACCACATTTATGGGCGACAAGCAAGTTGTAGAGTTAAACTTTGTTTGAGCGCCGATGGTATGGAATGTCTGCGGTTTCGAGAGCGTGTCTGAGTTCACTGACCATCCATTTGGCTATAACGGGAATGGCTTGGCGGTCGGATGTCAAAGAGGCGGAAGCGGGAGGGGGAGAAAAAATTTGATTGGCGGCGCCACCTGGGAGAAGAGGTGTCTGAGCGAAGTTATGTCACACAGCTTCTTTACCAATGAGATTTGCAGAACCAAACATCACTATTCAAGTTTGATTAAGAATAGCGTAAAAATATTCTGTCTCCTTATATCTTCATTCAAAAAATTAAACCTATAAGCATGTTATACTGTAATAATGAGCATGCAATTGGTTCAGCCTTGTCTGTGGTTGTCAAAGTTATGTAGAGTACATAAAACAAATATTCATTATCATATTAAGAGTTCTCTTTTGTAGTGTAGATATCTTCAACCCAGATACTTTGCGCATCGTAGAGGGTCACATCTGGGGAGAGGTTAGGCTAGCACTTTCATCCCGGGGCATGGCTCATCATTCATTTCATCATATATATTCATTGGAGGAATCAATTTCCTCCCAATTTGGTCTTTCTGTCCATCCAGGGTAGTTGTAATTGCATTGCATTGGATCATTCACATTGATCAGTGTCATCTGCTTCACTGTTGCTTGAATCAAGAATGATTTTACTAATGGTAACACACAACAGAATATTATTCCTCCCACAAGGATTGTTGTTCCAATCATTATATAAATTTTAGCCAATTGTGCACCCCATTTCTTAAACAATTATATTTAAATGGTTATAAACAAACAAGACCAGCAATGTTAATCTTTAGTCACCACCATGTCTTCTTTGTCCATTCTTCATTAATATTAAAATGTACATGAGTTCAATAAAAGCATAAATAAAAGTAATAAATCATCTTTCAATCTTAATTCTTCATCATACAAATATTCCCAGGTTTGTTTAATAATTCTTTAATAAGTCAGACACTCGTTTGTCTGCAACGGTTCTCAAAATTTTACCCCCAAATTCTATAATTAATCTTCACACAGGGTATGATCCCCTGATGGCACAGTGACAGAATGCTCGGTATTTAACACTATGATAAGATGTTTTAATAAAGCGGTTATTAAAATGTAGCCGGGTTGAGTGGAACTCACAATTTTCGGGCAGGTTTCTTCTATACCTCCCTTTTGATGCTTCCGACCTAAAAGCATCCATCCACTTCCTTAAACCCATATCACCCCTTCCAGGATGGTGATGCCCTGCCAAAAGGGGTTGCCCCCCTTTCTTGCCATTAGAGAGTCTTACCCTTCGTTGGGCCATCACCTCTTGCCACTGGTCTTGATACCGCTCAGTCCTATTAGCCAATCCTTAACTATCTGGTATCAGTAAAGAGATATTTTCTGATGTTTCAGGGAGTATCACCTGAGAACTGTCACAGCCAATGGAACCATCTACAACTGCTTAAATATGGAGACAGTTCAAAACATGGTTAAATCCACATGGTTAAAAAACATTAATCAAAATTTAACAATCTATTAAAATTGTAAAAGTAAGAATGCTACAATTTAACTCATTTACAGATCATTAATTTTCATTCAAGTTGTATTTCTGCTCCTTTAACAAACATCACAAAAGGCCATGTATCATGGTGGGGACTAACATCAAAACAAACAAAATAAAGGGTAGCCTCTGTCAAACTTCTAGGAAGCTTAATTAAAAAACATCACCTTAATTCAATAATAGTCTCTTGATAGTTTTTGAATATACATTTATTCTTTCAGATGAACGCTCAACTGAATCTCTAATCTTTAGTATAAACACAACTTCAAATTTCCCTCTGAATATATATAATCTTTAATCATGTTGAGGAAAGCTGTTTGAACCTCTCCTTCATATCACTGTATCTAACATCATTGCCAAATCACATCATTTTACATATAAAAAGAAAAGAAAAGAAAATCAAAAGAAAATAAAACAGTTTAGAGATGTGCTTTTAGCACACTCTTCAACATCTGCTTATGTGTTTCTGTCTCAAGCAGACACTTATCAAACTTAGACTGAGAGTGTGAAAGAGTGCCGGGTGATGGAGGAACTCGGAGGGGGACACTCCACTCCCTTACACTGTCTCCACTGTCATTAAAGTCACTCCTTTTTCATTTTACATCTCACAATAATATATTTAAGTTACTCTTCAACAGAAAAAAATAGTGATAATTATAATAATTCATTATATTAACTGCTTTCAAACTTTCCCATCTTAAATCATCTTCAAGAAAACTTGTTCCAGAACTTTCAATCTACTCATTCCATACTTTCTTTTGTCCATTCAAACAACATACATCAAAAATTGTAGAATCTTTTGGTATTCCAAATCTAGGTATTACCTCTCTTGTTATAAATTTGATTAGTGTTCCTGATCTGCTGATGACACTGCTTCCAGCCATCTGATAAGTCTGCCTATTACTGCAAGCATATAATGCTTTCCATGCACTTTCTTTATCATGTCCACATAATACATAACCAAATGCTTGAATGGTCTTTCTGGCACTGGTATGTGACCTATAGGTGTTTTTATTTATTTTCTGACATTGTTTTGAGTACAGACTTCACATGTGGACAGAAAATCGTCTATCATTGCATATAAGTATGGAGACCAATATCCCTGCTGTTTAATTTTCCTTATCACTTCCCCCCTCGCACAATGGTCAAACCATGTGCATCGTAAATAAAAACATTGAGAAATGTAGTTGATGCAACAATCTGTCCTTCATGAGAATGCCATATACCTTGTGAATTTTCTTTGCAACCCTATTTTCTTATTAACAATAAGATTTTTCAGTTATTATTCTTTTATACTTCTCAGCATTGTTGGGCCTCATGTATTCAGATAGAAGACAAAGGCAGGCCTAACACAGTCGTAAAACCTAACTCAGGCCCACATACCAAGTCATAAAATTTACTGATAAAAATTGCGCCAAAATCAAACAAAGGGAGTCCAAAACAGACTACAAATCCCATGAAGCCTTGCTTACTAAAGGATCGAACTCTCAACTCCTATTGGATGAGGCACACAACAGAACACACCTCAAATATGACATCATCAGGAGTAAAAATACCTCTGAAATGCTTCCGGGATTTACTTCCAGCAACTTTGCTTGCCGTGTGTAGATGCAGCTCATCGCTGCTCTCAGGTGTAGCCTCGTGGCACAAGGAAGTAACGTCTGACTTGAAACTGTGGCCATACAATCTCCATCTCGCTGGAGGAGTTGAGATTACTCTGTGTTCCACCAAACACTCTAACAGATCCGAAGGAGACCGCCGAGCAATCCGCATCTTCATCCGTTTGCCTGCAGAAGTGAAGAGATTAAAGATTTCTCTTCCATCTTCAATCAAGTCGAAGTTGCTGATTTCTCCGCCAGCCCGCTGAGAATCAGCAGCCGTACCGCCCGCCGACAGAGTGAGGAAACGGCCTCCCGTCATCACCTGAGCCTCAAGGAACTGGGTGTTAAAGTTAAAGGACGGATGAACACACATTCTACGTCCTCGTATGATTCAAGTAAGAGTTTTACGTCTGGGCAGAGATAGAATATTATAGTGTGTTATTCTTGTGTAACAAGGTTATTGCTTGTACAGTTTACGGACCGCCATGTCCGCTCATTGCTAATACTCAGGGTATTAATTATCATGAATTTGATATGCTGTATTGTAGTCCAACCACATTGGACTGTTGTGCATTTCCGCCATCGCGGGTGAGACCGGCAAACTGAGTTTATCCATTAAAGAATCAAAGACCGCGGGACGGTTTACGAGCCACCCACCGCGTCTCTGAGTGATAAACTAACAGCTGCTTTCGCTCCCATGATCGCAAAACCGGCTTTGGGGCCGTCAGTTAATTCTCTCTCTCTCTCTCGTACTAACCACACACACACACAAGCGACCCCTCACAAACATTCTCGTACAAATTTTTGGCTAGTAGACAGTGTAGGATGCCTCACACGGGGCACCAATTATTATGTAGGGCTTTACTGGTTGTTTAGATCAGTGTTACTATCAGAAATAATTAATAATTATTTCTGTAGTTATTAATCAATCTTTAAATTAATTAATTGGATCTAACTCATTAAAACCTCATATAGGACTCCAGTAAATGTAGTGTGCTATGTTTAGGAGCAAGTTTGGTTATTAGCAATAATTAATAATTATCAAAGATAATTATTAATTATTAAAATCAATAGAACATTGATGAGAATCAATGTTAGCTTTTTTTTTAATCCTTTAAAATCAACACTTATCAATTGTTAACATCGATGAAACATTAAAATTAACACTAGCTTATTGATCATTCTAATTCAATCAAAGATAATTATCAATTATCAAAAATCAATAGAATATTAATAAGGATTAACATTGACGGGGCACCACCCTGGAATCAGGGACTAATAACCGAATATTAAAACAGTCTCAATATTAGATTGTTTTCTTAGGAAAATCGACATCCGAAGAATATCGATTTACGAATAAAAAAAAACAATGAATGAAGGTTTGAATCCGAGCACTGACATCCCGTCAGCACGACACAGGCATATGCAAAACAAACCAAAACACTTCTCTTTGTAATATAAACAAAGTTTATTTATGCAGTAATATCAATTAATAATTAATACAATGCAGTCAATAAACTTCCGACTTTCAACTACAAACTAAACAGTGATATGATTAGATATGGAAATAAAAATAATCCTATAACACATAAGGTGTGTGTGTGACAGTGTGTGTGTGTGTGTGTGTGTCAGTGTGGTTAGTGAGAGAGAGAGAGATGATTAAGTGACAGCCCGAAAGCTGATTTCGCGATAGCTGGAGATGAAGCAGCCGTGTTCATCACTCAGAGACGCGGTTTTATGAGCGGGGCTCGTAAAAGTCCCTTGTTATTTGACTCTTTAATGGATGAACTCAGTTGCTGTCTCACCCGCGATGGCGAAAATGCACAACAGTCCAATTTGGTTGGACCACAATACAGCAAAACAAATTCGTGATAATTAATACCCTGAGTATTAATAATGAGCGGACATGGCGGTCCGTAAACTGTACAAGAAAAAACCTTGAAACACAAGAATAACACACTATAATATTCTGTCTCTGCCCAGACGTAAACCTCTTACTTGAATCGCATGAGGACACAGGTAGAATGTGTTTTCCTCCGTCCTTTAACTCCGACCCGGTTTCTTGAGGCTCGTGTGATGACTAGAGCCGGTTCCTCGCGCTGTCGGCGGCCGGTACGGCTGTTGATTCTCAGAGGGCGGTACGGCTGTTGATTCTCGGCGGGCTGGCGGAGAACTCAGAAATGTCGACTTGATTGAAGATGGAAGAGAAATCTTTAATCTCTTCACTTCTGTAGGCCAACGGACGAAGATGCGAATTGCTCAGCGGTCTCCTTCAGATCCGTTAGAGTGTTTGGTTGAACACAGAGTAATCTCAACTCGTCCAGCGAGATGGAGATTGTATGGCTACAGTTTCAAGTCGGACATTACTTCCTTATGCCACGAGGTTACACCGGAGAGCAGCAAAAAGCTACGTCCGTATTCGGTGAACGAAGTAGCCGGAAGCAACTTTGGAAGCATTTCAGAATTATTTGAAGTCCGGATGATGTCATGTTCGAGGGACGTTCTGTTGTGTGCCTCATCCAATAGGAGTTGAGTGCTCGATCCTTTAGTGGGCAAGGCTTCATGGATCTGTAGTCTGTTTAGGACTCCCTTTGTTTGATTTTGGCGCGATTTTATCAGTAAGATTTATGACTTAGAAGGAGGGGGCTTGAGGAATGTTTTTTATGACTGTTAGGCCTGCCTATCTGAATACATGAGGCCCAACAACAGTTTCGTGATAAAGCTCAGCTTTGCCCTAAACTATCGTACAAGCAGATACACGTGGTAACTCAAGATATAATGCCACTGACTGGTTTCTCTCCGCCCACATTCCCGGCCATATTCTCTGGCCGGAAGTCTCGCGTGACATTCTCTCCACAAGAGTCACGTCCGCCATTTTGAGCACGTCTCTCCTTACACACACACACACACACACACACACACACACACACACTCGCTCTCACACACACACACCCTCATGTGTTATAGGATTATTTTGATTTCCATATCTAATCATATCACTGTTTAGTTTGTAGTTGTAAGTCGGAAGTTTATTGACTGCATTGTATTAATTATTAATTGATATTACTGCATAAATAAACTTTGTTATATTACAAAGAGAAGTGTTTTGGTTTATTTTGCATACACCTGTGTCATGCTGACAGGATGTCAGTGCTCGGATTCAAGCCTTCATTCATTGTTTTTTTCCCGAAAATCGATATTCTTTGGATGTCGATTTTCCTAAGAAAACAATCTAATATTGAGACTGTTATACTATCTGGTTATTAGTCCCTGATTCCAGGGTGGTGCCCCGTCAATATTAATACTTATTTATATTCTATTGATTTTTGATAATTGATAATTATTTTTGATGATTGTTGAATTTGAATGATCAATAAGCTAGTGTTAATTTTAATTAATGTTTCATTGATGTTAATGATTAGTGATTATCTTTGATCATTGTTGATTAAAGGATTTAAAAAAGCTAACATTGATTCTCATCAATGTTCTTTTGATTTTAATAATTAATAATTATCTTTGATAATTATTGATTATTGCTAATAACCAAACCCGCTCCTAAACGTAGCGCACTACATTTACTGGAGCCCGATATGAGGTTTTAATGAGTTAGATTCAATTAATTAAATATTAATTAATAACTAAAGAAATAATTATTAATTATTTCTGAAAGTAACACTGATCTAAACAACCAGTAAAGCCCTACAGCATTTCTTGAAAAATGATTCAGAAACTGTAGGCCTCTAAAGTGATACTTTCATGGATTAATCTCAAAATAGAAATAGTTTACTATAAAAATACACTCAATCAACTCTTTGTAGCACCCACTAGCCTTTTTCTTTAAAGTAAGGGTACTCTCTGGAAAATTTGGGGGAGTAACCAATCCAATAGGTGACACTAACTTTGCCATCAAGTTTGTAATATTTAACCTTCACATCAATAACTCAGCGGTTAGATGCTGGATTTAAATTTAGACCCTCAGAACAATTTAGACCTGGGTATTCAACCCACTGATGGCAGTCTGGTAAATTATACACCCCATTGATGGTATAAGACTGAAATCAACTTATCCAGAGAGATTTGAATTCACATTTAAAATGTTAAATCAGTAATGATTACCAGCAGTCATGTGAGCAGGAGGATCAATTGTATAAAAGCCCACATCATTCTCAGTCTTTTTTCTCCGGACTTCTTTCTGCAGTATTATCAGCTTCAATAAATCATCTGGCCTAGCCATCTGCAATGGTGAGAGACTGGTTCCAGACTGAGTTAATGAAACAACATACACATAATGATAATAACAGATATAAAACATTGTTAGTATCAAAGACTAGATGCATGAGTATTAAGTTATTTATGATGTTCAATTTAATCTTAATGTTTCTTCATAGGTTTCACTTACTACCAATTACCATTTTTTTCCTTAGCATTATCAATAATTTTTACAATCAAATAGGTCCAAGATATTTCTTAAATCTTCAAATCAGAACCTCTAGTGCGAGTAAACTTCTATTTTGTTAGATATCAGAGCATCTGAGCAAAACTGTTTACAATGTTTGCTTAGTTCTGCCTCCTTATTGGAGGTTGAGACTTTATTTTCCATTTTATCTGGCATGACTGGTCACAGAACAAACCCCAAAAAATGCATCACAATGTTGGTAAGGTTGTCACACATAAAGATCATGAGAACAGATATTAAGAGCACAACTTCAGCAAATTGAAAAAAACAGAACATGAAATGATCCAAATTATTCTTAATGTTCTTTCCTTTAATTTTAGTCTCAATGCCATCTTCTCAGTGTACCCATTATCATCCAATGCCTACACTGTGTATATAAAACAAGAAAAAAAAATAATCTTAACTAAAACAATCTGCTATCTATTTTTTTTTTCTTTTCTAAATTCGGGGCACCCCTGTCTGAGTGGAGACACCAAGAGAGATGAGTTCTCCCATTCAAAGTCTGCAGACACCATCCTTAGAGAGTAAGAGGTATAACCCCTCCCGCTCACTCTCCTTACAGAGCATGGGGTCATAGGTCCTTGTTTATTCAGGGCTCTAACAGGTCTCACTCAATCTCTCCACCAGACAGTCCCTAACAAAAATAATAAACTCTACCCTAGTTATGTTGGTTAATCAAGTTTACACCGATAAAGTTGCAACTCACATGTAAATTTGTTCTCCAGACATATTTAAACACATAGAAAATCAAAAACAAAACAAATAATCATGGGTTCTTACATTTAGATATCAAGACTTTATAGTGTTTAATTTAATATTGTTAAAAATTGTATTCGCTCATAAACTGGACCAGACAGAACATAAAACAGACACATGAATGTGAAATTTTCACATTTACTGTTTACTTTTCATACTCAAGTTAAAAAATATTATTTTCTTATTAGTCATTTTCACCCTTCTTTCTAATTTCTCTTCCTCATTTTCTTGACATCTTACATTTCCATTTGCTTAACTGTGGTTTTGATAACTAGTGACCTCAATAAAGGAAGTACACAACAAAACAATAGCCCTCCTATCATTATTGCAATTCCCAAAAACATTCCCAATTTACATAATGCATCTCTCCCTAACAAATTAACAGGAGTCTGATTTGTAGCCTTTTTCTCTTCCCTGTGCCCACCTTCCTCCATCAAATGATGACTCCTTTTCACTTTTTCTCTCTCTACCATCTAATAGTCTACTTTTATTTCTCACCAATTTATCTGTGTCTCATATCAATTTTTCTGTTTCTCTATTTTTTTCTATCCTTTCCCTTCTTCGGTCCCAGCCTTGTTTATCTTTATTTTCTAACTCCACATGACCCTCCATCTGCATTTCTCCTAAAACTTCTACAGTTCCCTTGAGTATTGGGAACTGACCTTCTGAGGGCACATATGGAGGTGATTTGACAAGGACCTCTCCTTCAGTATTTTTCTTGCCTGTCTTATATTTTTCTGTGAATTTTCTCCTTTCAGTGCTAGCATTTTTTTTATTTTTCCTTTTTGTTTCTCTGTTTTTACTTTTTTACTCTTATCTTTAGTTTTATAATTTTGTTATCAAAGTTTCCATTTCCTCGCACAATGCTACATCAAATGTCCCTTCCTTTGGCCATTTTGTCATCATATCTTTGGCTCTTTTTTGCCATTTGCTTGAAAGCTCATCTATAAGGTCTTTACACAATGGATATTTTAATCCTAATATGTCCACAGGAGTGGCTGCCATGATTTTTCTTATAATACAACAAGCCCTATCATTAGGAAAAATGTGTCACTGTATCAATATTTGTGACAATTTTTATTTTTGGACAATTGTATTTGATTTATTTAGAATTTAAACCACTATAACAGTTACTTTTTCTTAGAGTCTTTATTTCTTTCACTGTTATTTTTACTTGGCATATAAAGAATGAAAAATTATTTTATCACCATTCATTTAGATAACTCATTAAATTTAAAGAATAAATGTATATCTTTCTATTTTAGTTTATTTCCTACTACAATAATCTGCAAAGCCAATATCTTGAAACAATTTTTCTAATTTGTTTCACCTTCACTAATCAATACGTAAGTTCATAAAAGGCCCTTTATTGTTGTGTGGGGCTCAAATTTCTCATACTTCATATTTCTCATACATATATATTCTCATATATACTTGTCCCAATTGTTTAGGTTCATTATTTCTGATACATATATGTTCCCACATATACTTGTCCAATTTGTTTGGGTTCATTATTTCTCATACATATATGTTCTCATATATACTTGTCCCATTTGTTTGGGTTAATTATTTCTCATACATATATATTCTCATATATACTCTCACAGACAGAGAAACTTTCACACAAACACAAGGCCTTTATAAACACAGAGCTCTCAAAAAATACTATAAAATTCTAAAATGCAACTATTCACCCCTCTTAAGTGACCTGCAGGATTTGCCTCTCTTGCCTTCCTGGCTTTTTTATTTATTTATTTATTTTAATTTTATCTGCTTTTCATTTACTGTTATCTGTCAAGGCCCCCTTAACAGTAAAAACAGATAATTGCAGGATTTGCCTACCTGGTCAAAAACTTGTCTCTCTTGCCTTCCTGGCTTTTTTTTATTTATTTTTTCATCATTTACTGTTATTCATCAAGGCCCCCTTAAAAGTAAAAACAGATCATTGCATGCAATTATTTCTTCTGGAATCAGAACCCTTTATTCTTTTTTTTTTATTATTTGTTGTTGTTCTTTGAATTTGGAGGAGCTTTTTGAATGTCCTTACCACCACGAGCAGATTCTGGCAAGCAACACAAACTAATTATATAAGCAAAAAATGCTTACCTTTCTAAGTGGCCACTGATTGAGTTGCTTGTCCAGATAGCCCGTTGTGGCTTTCACTCTGCTCCTTTCCAGTGCCCCACATTGGGCACCAATTTGTTGTGGCTTCTGCCACCTCTATGAAACATCACTCTTGAAGTCTTGGGGTTTTGATGCCAGAAGATAGACTTTATTATCAGAGATAAAAAAGCTGAGTTTCTCCCAGCACAACTGACTTTCTGTATTCAAACATGCCTATATACACATATTCACCTAGGGCGTGACCAATACACCCCATACATTTTGTTCTGTGTCTTCAGTCTGTTTAGAGAACATTAAACTATGAGAGAGGACCCTCTCCATCTGGAACCTCTTTACGGGGCCTTATCCTATATTTTCTCTAGTGTCAAAACATGAGACTCAAGTTTACCATATGTGAGGGGCCTCCTTCTCACAGGCCTTCTAACACACACACAGTAAAATATATGCTATACCATCAGAAATAATTGTAGAATAAAATGTCTATATTCACATTGATTATACTCGATTAATTAATATTTAACTTGATAAAAATATTCCACATAAGTAACAACACATGAAAATCCCGGATTACAAATCATACTGATTAATTCATTGGTTTTACAACATGGATAAAACATTACACATTATGAGAAACCTGATTGTTTGGGAATATTATCAGGTTAAACCTTGAATAGTTACCATTCTTAGTAGAATGATATGAATCATACAAGATTAAAGATTATAATCATCAATTTGTTAGTTAGAAGTGATTACAAATCACTACAGATATTGTAAAAGGTACATCGGCTATAATCTTTTTGTCAGTTATAAAAGTAATCACAGGTCAAAGTAATTTTCAGAATTATCTAGCAAGGCTAGGCATTGTGTACATTGTGGGTTTAGATGCATTCTGTACATTTTAGAGGGTTATCTCAGCGAAGTACAACGTTCATGGATTCCTTTTAGATGCTGTTTGCAGGATAATAATCACGATGTCTCGTGATCTGATGAGTCTAAGTATAGCAAATTGGTTTATATTGGAGGACAAAACAAAGTGTGCTCCGAGTCTTCCCCGGGAATTCCAGGGAATGTGTCCTCTGTCTTTTATTGCCTGTGACCTCTGCCCTTGAAGCAGTGGGGTTTCTTCAGAAACATGAAGTTCTCAAGTCATGCTTTATCTGGACAAGACTCCTTTGTTAGTTTTATTGGCCAGATGTGAGACTTGTTGGTGCCTGGTCCTTTATTTTATGACGTTGAGGAATTCCAGGATTAAAAGGTTGGGCTTTTCTAGATTTAAGTAATATTTCTGCAGTTCTTCTGCATCTAATATCCTACATACCCCTCTTTGATTGTGGAAGTTTGAAGTGGAAGCAAACATCTGCAATTGCTGGAAAACAAGCAGTAGAAGTCAAACACAAACAAACATGACAACACCTCCATCAAAGCTAAAACACTGGTGCAGAATAATGAATTATTAAGTGTTCTAGTGTTCAAAGGATTCTTGGAATGTTTGGCATTATTTGGACTCTTCTATGATTGTTCGTGTTTCAGAGTCATATTTAATTAACCTTAGTGGTTCAGAAACCAGGAAGGGTAATTTGGATTTGATTGAGGTGAATCGTCGTGAATACGAGCGGTCGTTTGTGAAATTGAACCGATTAGAGTCAGTTCAGTTAGATGAATTCCTTCCGCCTTGTTCCAGTTGTGATTCAGAACCAAGGGTGAAGGAGTACCCATTTAAAACCAGAAGGATTGAGTTTCGTTTGATACTCTTCACTCGGGAAGTACTGAAGGCTAAGTTATAAACATGAAGGATTGCGTTCTTTTAGAAATTGATCTGCATGGTTCAATTGTGTAGCGTAACGTGGTAAGCTCCTTCAATTTTGGGATGGTTTCTTTGTTCACAATATCATGGCATATCACGGTTAAATGTCTTATTCGCACGAGGCTTTCTGAATGCTCTATGAATTCATGGTGGCTGATGAACGAAAAGCATAAG
Source organism: Myxocyprinus asiaticus (assembly GCF_019703515.2). Classification (NCBI taxonomy): domain Eukaryota; kingdom Metazoa; phylum Chordata; class Actinopteri; order Cypriniformes; family Catostomidae; genus Myxocyprinus; species Myxocyprinus asiaticus. The sequence goes on from NC_059384.1 coordinate 25,502,977, forward strand.
GAGTCAATCCTGATATAATGAACTTGACTTTCTTGCTAGCTAATTGGATTAGCTTTAGCATTTTTCCTATTGAGTGTTTCCTATCATAATGTGTGGGGAAGTTACATAACCAGTGTTGAGTGGTTAGTGTGAACTTGTTTGGACTTAGTGTAGGGTAGCTAGGGTTTGAGTACCTTAAAGTAATGTTGGGTGCTTTATCTATGAGGAAAACAGTTTGATATTTCCCTATAGTGTTTGGTGTGTTAAAGGTGTGTTGTAAGAACAGTTCGAACTATGTCGGACTGTTTTAGCTGTATGTTAGACTGTTGTAAACTGTGTCAGACTGTTTCAAGCTCCCCCCTTTTCTGGTCTTGGAGCTCGTTTCTGTCGACTTGGTTTTGGTGGACCCATTTGAAGATTGGCGCTTTGTATCTTGGCTAATCTGGATCCTCTAGGTGACTGTGGGTGCTGATGAAGCCACAGTTCATAGAAGTCTTTCACACAATTCTTGATGTCTGTATATAACTCGTCATGAGCTGTTATATGACTGAGTTTCTGTCATGTTGGATTAGGATGTGGTTGAGGCTAATGGCTGAGTTTTCAGTCCATAAGCCGGTGACGTGTTGGTCACTGCTGTGTCTGGCACCTGTATTCCTGTCATTAGTCATGACAGGAGGGGTATGAAATGTCTTTATGGTCGGCCTTGGGTGGATTCTGCTTGAAGTATGCTGTGAGTAGCTTCAGCAGTTCTGGTGAATTTTCAGCAGGTGGCTCATCTTGTTCGTGTACAGGCTCAGTTCTGTGTCTGTCTGCACAGTGTTGAGATGGCTTTCTTTGTCGATTGCCTTTAAGTGTCCATCTGGGTTCCCATGTCATCCTTTCTTTTGGACTGCTTGAGGGACGTGGTTTGTTCCACAGTTTCTCCCAGTGGTTGGACGTGCATAAGGGTCTGGCACTAATTTGGGGGTCAAGCTCTTGAACACCATGCAGTTTACTTCGCTCTATGCTGAAGAACCTGGCTTTGCTGTGATGCCACATACCTTCTGATGCCAGCCCTTGGTTTTGAGAGGTAAGGCTTGAGACTGACGATGCCTTGTGGGCCTTTCTCAGTCACACAGTTGTTGATCTGTCCTCATGCGAGGACAGGCTGTGACTCCTAGATGATAGCTCACTGTGGGATGCAGGTTTCGGAGGAAAAATCTTTTGAAGTTGAATTCTTCTTCCATCTCAGGTTCGTTCCGAGACTGGAAGTAGTCTTGTCGTAGTCTACGGAGGTGGCAGTAAACAGTTCTTGCTCAGAATCTGGGTCTGAAAATTCTTTAATCGGGGCCTCTCTCAGACGTTGGTAGTCAGACTTTGTGTGTTTTGACTGTCTGTCAAGAAAACATCCAGCCATGAGGTACAAAGTTATCCATAGTAGGTATAATGTGTCTTTGTTAGTAATCTGAGGCCTCATATTCAGGTGGAAGTCTGTGTCATGCAGGTAAGCATGGATCTTGTGACCCTCAGCAGGATTTGGTGTGAACTTTTCAATGTTCCTTGCCAGCTTGTCGAGGTCTTAAAAATCCATTCCACGTGCTGCTTCAGGGTTTGTTGGGATATTTACCCTTTCACTGCGGTTGTAGAGGGGTTCTTGGAAGAGGGCCGTTGAGGTTTTGTGCTGTGGGCCCTCATGTCTCTCATCTTGTGGAAGATTTTGGTTGTAGGATACTGCTTTGTCGACCAGGGGTGCTGCTGTGGGATGCCTGTCCATCTTAAACTGTCACCTTAACTTGTAAGAGTGTTTAAGTTAATCTCTGACCATGTCAAGCTGAGGTCAAGTTGCTAGGTCAGGGTTTGAACTTCAGTTCTGGACATTTCCAGATGGCCTTCCAAGGCCTTGTTTTGAGAGTTCATCTTTTTCAAACCAAACATGGCCTTTTCCAGTTGCGCCTTGGTGTGCTGGAGATTCTTTTCCAGGTCCTCTTGGGCGGCTTTAGCCTTCTGCTTTCTGTGCTTGGCAGCTGTCAGGGCTTCCTGGGGCCATTTGATTTCTCTTGTTGACACTTGTTCAAGTTGTTTGGACACCTTGCGTCATTCTTGGGCTTCAGCTTCTAGCTGGTCTATGCGGCACATGGCATGCATTAGCACCTTTTGGGTTTTGTGGACTGCAGCTTTAGGTCTTTTACTTCCTGTGTCAAATGGGTGGTGTTCTTGTCACTCAGATTCATCTGGCCTATGAGGTTGTGGGCCAGGTAGTTGGTGAAATTTTCCAGCATGTCACCCAGTATCGCCTTCAAGTCTTTCCAGTGGGCCGTGGGGTCAGTCTTCAGCCATATGTTGGCACACTGTAATGGAAGACTTGGGAGAGAGAGCTGACACAGATCTGCACGGGGTTAAGGGCTTAGGTGTAGTGTTACAGCTAGGTGTTGGCTTCAATGTGTGGGGACACAAATGAAGGGTAGTAAGAGCTAAGTGTTGTTTTCAGTGAATGTGAACAACTAGTGAAGTGTAATTAAATGTTTCTTTCTTTTCCAATCTGGCAGGATTGACACCATACACCTGTTAATGCGGTACATTTGAACTGCTTACCACAGATGCCTAAAAGGCATGCTCAGGGGGCAGTGATGGTTACCTGGTGCTTCTCTGCAATATATTTCCGGACATGGCTGCGTTTGAATGCCGGATCCAATTTTTGCATTTAGATTGCATTGATAAACACAAAGTAAGTAGTTGCGTGAGGTTAAAACTAGGGAGAACACACAAAATTTGGTTAATGATTTGACATTTCAAGATGACTCTTATTGATGACAATATTTTAACCAGAATTATCTGTGGTTACATAGGCTTTGTCTCTAGACTGTAAACAGTAGAGAAAGAAAAGTTAGAGGGAGACAGAGAATTAAAAATGAAATGGAAAATAAACATTAGAGCATTAGAAGAATGCGAGATGATCCCAGACTTGATGAGCTTTTGTGTTGAGTCCAGAACGATTGAAAGTTCCTCATCAGAGGTGAAGAGCTCAAGTTCAATGGACATTGTTGATTGAGGGTGGGGCGTAATGCCGGAAACACTCGATGCCACGTTGAGGTAAGTAGCTGTTTTTATACTTTTACTCTGGCAGTGTGATTGGTCGGATTAAATGAACTTGCTCCTCCTGAACCTTGTTAATGAAACTTCATACAATAAAATTGCAGGGTTCACACAAGACGCACATCCAACACATTGCATCAGAATATATTAAACTGTTCATCTCTGTTCATCTAAGCACAACTGTTAACACTCAGCACCATAAACTATTAAACAGTCATGACATTTGAAATATTCATAAATGAAATACATTTTATTTCATTCATGTACTGTATATTCCAAATATTTACTATGGAACATTATTATAACGTGTTACTGAAATATTCATGAACGAAATGCTTTACTTACGTTTTTGAAGTGTTTTTAACTGCCCCATCCTCCAATAACAGTTCCTTTGCAAAGCTTGAATCATATTATGACTAGCTCACAAGCAATCCACTCTGAAATGAGACGGAAAAATGCAGGCTACAATCCACGCTGATATGAGCCAAAAAAAACACACAAAAAAAACAGCACATACATAGTCCAAAGCACGGTAAATAGACACACACACATACTGTATCACATTGCTGGTGTGGCGCAGATGGGCGAAATAACAGTTTTTTTTAGCAGTTTGTGCTCAAAACAACAAGAGGCAGAGAAGCTGTATGACAGAACAACTCTTCAGAGTTTTAACTTGACACCACATCTTTTAAAAGCAGTGCCAGATACATGACAGCAGTCAAAGATGTCTGTCTAGTGCATGTTTATATACAAAAACCATTCAAAATAGTCCAGATGGGTTCCCTTTTGTGTTCAGGAATAGTTAGGCCACACTAGGCCTATAAGTACAACTCTCTCTCAATTTACAAACTGAAGCACCAGTGGGTGGGGCCAAAGATGCGATGACATAAAGTAGGAGTAGAAGGGTTTTTTCGCTGTAGAGGCGGTCATGAATCAGTGGGCCCCCAGATGACATAGCGAAATCGCAGAAGTACAGAACTAGGTGTTTTTGCAGCTTGGTTTCAGTAAATGCTTTTATTGCATTGGGGATTAAGTTTTGAGTTCTGAAATGTACAGAATGTTTTTATAGTAGAATGACCTAATTTATGTCAAAATATCAAGGAAAAGTTGATTCCTCATGACATGACCCCTTTAATAAATTATGCGTTCCTGTTTACTGTACTACATAATTTACAACTAAAAATACAACTTGCTTTTGGTGCCACTCTGTGAACATTTGACCCGAAAATGGAGCTTACAAGTGCCCATATGTTCAACAACCCTTCCAGATTCAGCCACTTGGTGGCAGTGATTTGTTTTATTTTTATTTATTTTCTCCCCTTTTCTCCTCAATATGGAATGCCCAATTCCCAATGTGCTCTGGTGGTGTAGTGACTCGCCTCAATCTGGGTGGCAGAGGACGAACCTCAGTTGCCTCCACGTCTGAGACAGTCAATCTGCGCATCTTATCACATGGCTTGTTGAGCACGTTATTGCGGAGACATAGCACGTGTGGAGGCTTCACGCTATTCTCCGCGGCATCCACGCACAACTCACTACGTGCCTCACCGAGAGCGAGAACCACATTATAGCGACCACGAGGGGGTTACCCCATGTAACTCTACCCTCCCTAGCAACCGGACCAATTTGGTTGCTTAGGAGAGTCACTCAGCATGCCTTGGATTCGAACTCGCAGCTCCGGGGGTGATAGTCAGCGTCTTTACTCGCTGAGCTACCCAGGCCCCCAGTGGTAGTGATTTGAATTTTGGTAAGCACAGACAGATGTCAGCAGCAGAATAGTTTACCAAAAAATGAAAATTATATCATAATTTACTCACCCTTATAGCATTACAAACTTGTATGACTTTCTTTCACATGCAGAACCCAAAAGGGGATTTGTAATGCATATCTTTGTCTGTCTATTCAAATCTAAAATACAACACAGACTTATCATAAAAGTGACCTATGCATCATATTACAAGTCTTTTAAAGGCATAAGACAGATTTTGTCGAGAAACAATCCGAAATTTTTTATTGATTATGACAGCATTAATCCATCAAATCATAATCAAATAATGGAGAACTGGGCATATATCCAAACAGTGTAATTGAGTTCTCTTTCAACATTTTAAAGAGCCAATTCAGGTGCATGGATCATAGCGGTGGTGCAATGCTTTAGTACTGTCCCAGTAAAGTATGCCAAATTGTGGTAGAAGAATCGACATGCAAGATCAGGAATTGATTTTCAATAATTTGACTAATACTGGTCATGTTTGCCAATGGTTCATTGCTTTCAACACATAAACATAGGGTCACAAAATTAATAGTGGTTGCAGTGCAGCTATTAGCTTGTAAGAAGGTTGTGCAAGATAGGCTTTTGAAGAAGTTTCTCAATGCAACATAATACAAATGCCATCAATGTTATCATTAAACCTTTGGAGTGACATTTATTGTGTTGTCCGCACTATAAATGTAGTTCATAATGTTGCGTCTCCAGCATTACAAAGACTGAACAATTCAAAAAGTAACAGAATAGCAGCATATCCATTAACAAGCCCTTCAAGTTGTCATTAAAGGTACACATTAGGAGGGAGTTTACCTTTATGGATGGTGTAAATTAACACAAGTCACCAGTGTGTTATATGAGGGTAGTGAAGTTGAGCAAGTGGCTAAAAAGTGTCTGGGACCTTTAAATGTTGCTTGCAGCATTGTTGTAGCTTGAATAAGGAAGGGAAAATGTGCATTACTGCTAATGTAGTGTAAATTATCCCACTTATTACACAATAATTAAATGAAATGCACACATAATATAGATATTGTCATGATTCACTGTTGTTTTGCCTTGTGTTTAGCCTCTGTCTTCTGTTTTAACCCAGAATGCATTCCCCATAATTCACTGCCCTCATCACTGCCAGCTGTTCGCAGTTGTTCTCACCTGTTTTTCATTACCTCATTAATCCTTGTGTATATAATGCCCTGATGTCTGCTCAGTCTTTGTCAGTTGTTGTGTTTTTCTCCAGTTCATGTTCCAGTTTGTAACGTTTGTTTTGTTCTTAGTTCCTAGTCTTGCCCTGTTCCAGTGTTTACCCTGTTTTTGTATTTGATTTATTTGTTATTAAAGTTAAGCTGCATCTAGATCTCGCTCTCGTGACTTCCTTCAAATGTGACAGAACAACTGACCATACAAAATGGATCTAGCGGCTTACTTCATTCAATTGAGCCAGGCAGATTTACCCTTGAATGAATACTCCCATCTTTTTAGCACCATTGCCAGCTACACAGGATTTACTGATTCCCATCTGAAATCTATTTATTGGACTCACAGCTCACCGGTGGAGGGAATTGCCAGAGACAGGAGACTACACTTGGGAGGAATACGTGAAGTTAACATAAGAAACTCTCGCTTCAGAGGATCCTCCTCTCCTTACCCTGATCCCAGCTTCCAGGCATTCCACGCCTGAGTCTGCTCCATGCCATGTCACAGCTACACCGGAATCTGCTCCACGCCATGTCACAGCCAAATCTGAACCTGCTTCACGCCATGTCACAGCCATGCCTGAGTCTGCTCCACGCCATGTCACAGGCATGCCTGAGTCTGCTCCACGCCATGTCACAGGCATGCCTGAGTCTGCTCCACGCCATGTCACAGCCACGCCTCAGTCTGCTCCACGCCATGACACAGCCACACCAGAGTCTGCTCCACGCTATGTCACAGCCACGCCTGAGTCTGCTCCACACCATGTCACAGCCACGCCAGAGTCTGCTCCATGCCATGTCAGAGCCACGCCTGAGTCGGCTCCACGCCATGTCATAGCCACGCCTGAGTCTGCTCCACGCCATGTCACAACCAAACCTGAGCCCAGAAGCAGAGGAGGAGAAGGGCTTCTGCTATCAAGTCTCTGCCCATGTTCACAACCACAGAGTTTGTTCCCGAATCTCTGTCAGTGTTCACAACCACTGAGGTTGTTCCCAAGTCTCTACCCAGGTTCACGACCACGGAGGTCGTTCCCAAGTTTAAGCTGCATCTAGATCCCGCTCTCGTGACTTCCTTCAAACGTGACAGATGTGAACTGAAATAATTTTGTTATGTGAAAAGAAAAAGACCAAAGAGAAATATGAGACATTATTTTTCTAGACTTTTTACATTTGCATTGATTCAACTTTTTATATTAACTTATTAGGCAGACACTTTTATCTGACTCAAGGAGAACTCAGCACAAATAGCACTACCATACTAACTTCCTAGCTCTAGAGTACTAGAAACTACATGTACTAGAGTAGTACAAACTAGAATAGTGAAACTTGCACAGTTATGTACTATATATGAGATTGGTTTGTGACACCAGTCAATTATAAAAAATGTTTTACTGCGAAATGCTGCAATTGACCAATCAGATCCAAGAATTCCAAAGAGCCATGTATGCATAATTAAAATGTAGAGGGAGGGTTGCACTCTATAAAATAACCTCAGTTTCGACTAGAGACATCATAAAGGAAATCATAGTTGGTCAATCCAAAATTAAACCAAAACTTTTTTTTAAGTTCTGGAAAAAAGTAAGAGACTACTGCAAAATTATCAGTTTTTCTGTATGTGTTTGAGTAAAATTAACATTTTTGTTTTATTCTATAAAGTACTGACAACATTTCTCCCAAATTCCAAAATAAAAATATTGTCATTTAGAGCATTTATTTGCAGAAAATGACAACTGGTCAAAATAACAAAAAAGATGCAATGTTTTCAGACCTCAAATAATGCAAAGAAAACAAGTTCGTATTCATTTTTAAACAACACAATACTAATGTTTTAACTTAGGAAGAGTTCAGAAACCAATATTTGGAATAACCCTGATTTTCAATCACAGCTTTCATGCATCTTGGCATGCTCTCTACCAGTCTTTCACATTGCTGTTGGGTGACTTTATGCCACCCCTGGCACAAAAATTTCAAGCAGCTCGGCTTTGTTTGATGGCTTGTGGCCATCCATCTTCCTCTTGATCACATTCCAGAGGATCGTGATGATCTGGTGGTGCTTCAGCAAGGCTGGAATCGGGCAGATTCGTCTTTGTCAAGGACGCATGAATCAAGCCACTTACAAGGTTATCCTGGAAGAAAACTTGCTTCCTTCTGCTTTGACAATGTCCCCCAACTCTGAGGATTGTTTTTTTCCAGCAGGACAATGTTCCATGCCACACAGCCAGGTCAATCAAGGTGTGGATGGAGGACCACCAAATCAAGACTCCGTCATGGCCAGCCCAATCTCCAGACCTGAACCCCATTGAAAACCTCTGGAATGTGATCAAGAGGAAGATGGATGGCCACAAGCCATCGAACAATGCCGAACTGCTTGAATTTTTGTGCCAGGGGTGGCATAAAGTCACCCAACAGCAATGTGAAAGACTGGTAGAGAGCATGAAAGCTGTGATTGAAAATCAGGGTTATTCCACCAAATATTGATTTCTGAACTCTTCCTAAGGTAAAGCATTAGCTTTGTGTTGTTTAAAAAATGTATATGAACTTGTTTTATTTGCATTATTCGAGATCTGAAAACACTGCCTCTTTTTGTTATTTTGACCAGTTATCATTTTCTGCAAATAAATGCTCTAAATGACAATATTTGGAATTTGGGAGAAATGTTGTCAGTACATTATAGAATAAAACAAAAATGTTAATTTTACTCAAACACATACAGAGAAACTGATAATTTTGCAGTTGTCTCTTACTTTTTTCCAGAACTTTAAAAAAAAAAAGTTTTGGTTTAATTTTGGATTGACCAACTATGATTTCCTTTATGATGAGGAAAAAGGTGATTGAAATCTGGGAAGGGTTACAACGCTACTTCAAAGGCTCTGGGACTCCAAAGAACCACAGTGAGAGCCATTATCTCCAAATGGAGAAAACTTGGCACAATAGTGATGCTTCCGAGAAGTGGCCAACCTTCCAAAATTCCTCCAAGAGCACAGCGAAGACTCATCCAGGAAGTCACATAAAAGCAAAGGACAACATCCAAGGAACTGCAGGCCTCTCTTGCATCAATAAAGGTCACTGTTCATGACTCCACTATCAGAAAGACACTGGGCAAAAATACCATCCATGGAAGAGTGGCGAGGCAAAAAGCACTGCTAACCCAGAAGAACAATTAAGGCTCAACTGAATTTTGCCAAAACACATCTTGATGATCCTCAAACCTTTTGGGAGAATGTTCTGTGGACTGATGAATCAAAAGTGAAACTGTTTGGAAGACAGGGTTCTCATTACATCTGGCATAAGTAAAACACAGAATTCCAAAAAAAGAACATCATACCAATGGTCAAGCATGATGGTGGTAGTGTGATGGTGTGGGGATGCTTTGCTGCTTCGGGGTCAAGGTGACTTGCAGTAATTGAGGGAATTATATATATGCACAAGAATAAACTTCTCTCTTATTGTCCTTCACTCTTTCTTTTTCTTCAAAAAATCACAGAAGAACAGTAGCTCAACATCACTGAACTAAGACACCCAAGCACTAGAAATTATTTGTTAACAATGTTCACATTATAAACATTTTTAAAATAATTTCTCTGATTACATGTGAACATGAAGCATTACTTTTCTGCAGCTTATGAAACTTCTAAAGGTGCAATCAGGGTCGAAACAGTCTAATCAGAGAAGACAGTAATCAAGGCAGCCTGGATCTGTGGTAATTTGTATCAGGAGTTTCACCTTCTGACAAAACATATCTTGTTCTCTGGCAGAATTGTGGTATTTTGTGGTATTTTTAAGTCTTCAAATGAGTTATTTGGCAATCTCTTCTTTTCTTTATATCTTTATTTACAGACCTGACTCATCCATGAAGATTTGCTGTAATTGTGCTACAGGGTCAGACACCCTATGACCCCAGGTTACATCACTGATGATGTGTCAAAGTGCATCATAAGATTTGTGAATGAACACACTTCACCTGCAAAGGTGAACATTTGTACTTATGTTGTGAAGGCACCTAGCGGCATCAATGCAAAATTCTATTCATTGTCAGCCATGATTAATTTATTCTGTGAGTGAAAACGTCCAATTATAGTGGATTACCAAGATAAAGTGAGTAATTTTCAGCTGGTCATTTGATCTCAACATGGCGATGCTCATGAATGTGCACCCAGCATATATAAAATAAAGCTACTTTTTCTCTTAAGACTAAAATTACTAGAATCTATTTCTGATGTGTGTACATCTTTTCAAAAATGCTATTCTAATATAATTATTTTCTCTTTCTGTTTAAAAGTTTAACAATTAGCAAAACAATTACTGAGTGTACCAACTTAAATTATGAGTAGCTGGCAAGCTACAGTTGTATTTTCCACAACTTCTCATTATTCAGTGGCATGCTACACTTTCAGTCATCATGCTCACTTTCCAAACACTTCTCTTTGCTTTCCTGCACTCATCCAGCATTGCATGAGAGACGTTTGTCTGCCTGTGAGCATACGTGTGAAGAGCGGTGGAGCTGGAATACCATGAAGTGTCTGGTGGCCTGTGGCGGAAGCTGCTGGAGCAGCGCTAACGACTCGCTTCCTGCACCACAGGGTGCCTCGATGACTCATTTTAATCTCTGCTTTTGTCTGTTTATAAATACTGCTACGCGCTTCATGCTAATCTAGGATCTGCTGAGAGATATGCTCCATCGGAGATGATTGCTTCATTTTGCATTTCCCCCAGAGTGAGCCCATAATGAGAAAAGGGGGAGTAGAGGACCTGATCCTGCCAGTTATGGCGGTGTCTCATTGTGCTCCCTAGTTTTCTATGTCACAAATGTGAATTACTCAAATTCGGGCACTAGCAAGAGTGTTGATCCACTAAACATTGGGACAGTAATTATTAAATTCACTGTGAAAGACATTATGAGGTCACGCATTATAATGTACCTGGTATCAATGACATCGCTGTTTAACACATCATGCATTTTTGTTGAAGGTTTTAAAAAGTACAGTGCCATTATGATTATGTGCTTTTGCTGGAATTTTAAACTCTAGATCACATACAGTATGTGGGTCAAAAATTGCAAGACTGTCTACTTTTTTAATAAATTGTATTTTGATCTGCCACTCCAGGTTTTATTCAGTAAGGTGTCTTTAACCATGTGAACTGACTTTTTTTAACATTGAATTTAATTAATTTTTTAATAATAAGAGAGTTTGCATCACTACACCTAGACAGCATTTGTGGGCCCTATATGACCCATATGTGTTTACTGTGGTGTTCAATGCATTTAACACTGGTGTTACCTTTATAATACATTGACTGTTTTCAATTTTCAGTTGTTATGTAATAAAATATAGGTTAAATACCATGTTCATGTTCATATTTATGTGTAGTAGAGTTGTTAAAAAAAATAAAAGTCCATTGTACTTATATGTGTTTTTGTGGGTCTAGAACTACCCGTGACCCTATATAGGATAAGCAGCTATATTAAATTGATGGTTTGAATACATCAATCATTTAAAAATGTTAATTATTAATTACAATATAATGACATTTAATTTTCATTAAAAAATAAATAAATAAATAAATAAATACTTTCATAATGAATAATCATCTAGATTTCCCCTGGGTCTTTCTGACCCGCAAATGCATTTTAGGGGGTATGGTTGCAAATGCATTATAGGGTTAATAAAACAAACAGACAATGTACATTTTATAGTATTCAAACATTAAATGAATATGATTAAAAAATAAGATTATAGAGTCTATACAATTCTAATATGTATGTAATAGGCTACTTAAAAATAAAAATAAATAAAATAAATAATAATAACAACAAAAAAAAAAACAAACAAAAAAAATGGTTCACCCCAAAATGAAAATACTATTGTCATTTAATGATTTTTTAAATTATCTTCTAGCACCTATGATTCCTGTATAATACTTAAAAGTTTGCAGAATTGTTTCCCATTTACAATCGCGCTCATCCTCTGACGACTTGAGTGACTTAAGAAGACATGCAGACATTTTCAGTAAGTGAATATACAGCAGTTCACAGCCAATGCTCACTAGTTTTTTCAGTGCTTCCTGTGGGAGCAAAGGTTTCAGTGCATTGGAACGATTTTGACAGTGGGACAGTGGGACTCCCTGAGCAGTACACTTACTTCTTAACTAGGGACCAGATTTCGACACAACCTATGTCAGGTGGGTGAATTGCTCAGATGCGACGGCTTCTTTTGTTTGATGAACATGCCACTACCATTCCTGACACAGAATGACTCAGCCATCAAAGAGTATGTGGCCTATAACAAGACTAAAGTCCCACTGACCTAGTTCTGTTACGCAATACGCAAGGTTGACCTGTCACAGCCAATTTTTCTTGCTCTGTTGACAGCAGTCTCCACGGATTGCCCTATTTTTATAGGGATGGCATATCTCGGGAATATAAAGCACTCTTGATGAGATAAAGCTTTAAACAAGGCCAAATATCACAAATGAGTAGCTGTAGTGTACTGATATATTCTGAGAATGTACAAGAAATGCCAAGGTATATATGTAATGGGAGCCAGCTCATTCAAAAGCATTTGTGGCATAATGTTCATTACCACAAAAAATTTATTTCGACTTATCCCTCATTTTCTTTAAAAAAAGCAAAAATCTGTGTTACAGTGAGGCACTTACAATGAAAGTCAATGGGGTCAATCCATAAATGTTAAAATACTCACTGTTTCAAAAGTATAGCCACAAGAAAAACAATATGTGCGTTAACTTGATTTTAGTCTGATAAAATTGCTTACCTTTTCTGTGTAAAGTTATCAAATTTTACAACTCTGTTGCCATGACGACAATAAAACAATGATTTAAACAACTTTACAGCTCAAATAATACACAAGTTATAACAGAATAATTCATTTAAGTGCTTTTATAAAATTATAAGCTTCCCATTTCTGTCTTTATATTCTCAAAAAATTGGCCCCATTGACTCACAGATTTTATTTAATTTTTAAAAAACAATTCTGAATCTGAATATTTCTTTAAACTTATTTAATCTTTTTTAGTTGTATTTGCACAAAATGTGCCTTATTTCTTGGTGTTGTGGTTGATTAACCATCATCAAATGTTTCTGCAAAAAAATCGTATTTTGTGTTTTTGATAATATGTTTACGGGTAACGCATACTAAAACTACACTTACAGTATTTATATAAATTCCTTTCATTTGCATTCCATTTTAATCATACCTCCTTAAATTTGAATAATTAAAATTTTGCATCCTTGAGGTTTGCTACCTCAATTCATATATAGAAATTAAGTTTGGAAAAAAAAAAAAAAAAGACATTCTCAGTACAATTTTAAATGGCACACATGCCTGTCTTTTACTCTTTCAGTCTCTCTGGCACCTGTGGGTAATGCGAGTTACACTTGGCCAGGCTAGATTATGACAGAAGCCGAACTTCTGTGGTTCTCTTCAAGTAGGTTGATTTCGCTGGGAGGCAGAGATTAATGGTTGAAGACGCCTAGATTATGAGAGAAGCCGAACTTCTGTGGTTCTCTTCAAGTAGGTTGATTTCGCTGGGTGGCAGAGATTAATGGTTGAAGACGCAAGATGGCGCCGCGGATGGCCGCCTCGGTGTGGAACTCTCCATTTCTTTTGTTGTTTTTGTTTGTTTGTCCTGTGTTTAGTTATCCTATTCCAATCTGTTTTACCAGGGACGAACTACTGAACATTCGGCAGCATATACCAGACAATCTTTTCCCGTTTTTTGACTATTCGGACGCTTTGCTGGACATTTTAGTCAGCGGTGCAGCTGTGCTGTTCAAGAGACACAGGCGAGGGAAACGAGCTGACGCGCTAGTCAAGCTCTGTCGGCGCGGCTTTCGAACAGCGCTGCTGAGTATTCATCTAGTGAATCTCCGCTCTCTTCCTAACAAAACGGTTGAACGTACCTCCTCACCCATACAAACAAGGACTTTTCAACCTCTGCTGCTTTGTGCTTCACAGAAACCTGGCTGAGTGAAGCCATTCCAGACAGCACGTAACATCTGCCGGGCTTTCAGCTGTTCAGAGCAGACTGCATCGCGAAGTTAACGGGGAAAACGAGAGGTGGTGGAACATGCTTTTACATCAGTGAAGGTTGGTGTACAGATGTAACAATGTTAAAGAAGATGTGCTGTCCTAATTTGGAAGCGCTCTTTATTAACTGTAAGCCTTTCTACTTGCTGCGGGAGTTTTCCTCGTTTATTCTGGTGAGTGTTTATATCCCACCACACTCGTGTGTGAGCGCCGCACTGCAACAGCTGGCTGATCAAATCACAGACACAGAACAATACCCAGACTCAGTTATTATTATTCTTGGGGATTTTAACAAAGCAAACCTCACACATGAACTGCCCAAATACAAACAGCACATTACATGCCCAACCAGAGACAGAAATATACTGGATCATAGCTACACAACAATATCGCTCTGTCCCTAGAGCAGCTTTGGGACTCTCTGATCATTGTCTGTTTCATCTTCTTCCAACCTACAGGCAGAAATTAAAATCTGCTAAGCCTGTAGTAAGGACTGTAAAGAGATGAACAAATGAAGCAGAGCTGGAACTACAAGTCTGCATTGACAGCACTGATTGGAGTGTTTTTGAGGTTGCAGACACCAATCTGGACGAGCTTACAGATACTGTGACATCATATATCAGTTTCTGTGAGGATATGTGCATTCCTACTAGGACTTATTTATCATACAAAAATGACAAACCATGGTTTACAGCAGAACTCAGGCAGCTTCGTCAGGCCAAAGAGGATGCTTACAGAGGTGAGGATAAAGTCTTGTACAATCAGGCCAGGAACACACTGAATAAGGATATCAGAGTGGTTAAAAGAAGATACTCTGAGAATCTGAAAAGCATGTGTTCAGCTAACGACCCTGCATCAGTGTGTAGTGGCATGAAACAACTTACGAATTACAGGACTCCTGCCCCCAACACTGTAGGGGACCAACATCTGGCTGATGACTTGAATGTGTTCTACTTTAGATTTGAAAGGCACAATCTCACACCCCACACCCGCTCTGACATTCACTTCACACAAACACCAACACCTCCTGCAACCCCCTCCTCCCCCCACCTGCTACTCAAACTGCACTTAAGATCTGTGAAGAAGAGGTGTGCCGTGTCTTCCAAAAACATATGACAAGGAAAGCACAGGGCTTGTCTTAGATCCTGTGCCAACCAGCTGGCCCCCATCTTCACAGTGATCTTCAATAGATCACTGGAGCAGTGTAAAGTCCCATGCTGCTTCAAATGCTCAATCATCATTCCTGTCCCAAAGAAACCCAAATCACAGGACTTAATGACTACAGATCTGTCGCCCTGATGTCTGTGGTCATGAAATCATTTGAGAGACTGGTGTTGGCCCAACTGAAGGACATCACTGGACCCTTTCTAGATCCCCATTCAGTTTGCTTATTGAGCAAACAGGTCTGTGGAGGATTCAGTCAACATGAGATTGCATCATATCCTGCAACATCTGGACAGACCAGGGACATATGCAAGGATCCATTTTGTAGACTTCAGTTTGGCTTTCGACACCATCATCCCAGCTATTCTCCAGACTTAACTACACAAATTCTCTGTTCCAATGTCTATCTGTCAGTGGATTACCAGCTTTCTGACTGACAGGCAGCAGCTAGTGAGACAGGGGAAATTTACTTCCAGCACCTGTACAATCAGCACAGGTGCCCCCCAGGGATATGTGCTCTCCCCACTACTTTTCTCCCTGTATACAAATGACTGTACCGCCAAGGACCCCTCTGTCAAGCTCCTGAAGTTTGCAGACAATAATGTCATCGGCCACATCCAAGATGACGATGAGTCTGTATACAGAAGGGAGGTTGAACAGCTGGCTGTCTGGTGCAGTCAAAACAACCTGGAGCTGAACACGTTCAAAACAGTGGAGATGATTGTGGACTTTAGGAGGAACACCCCAACACTGACCCTCCTCACCATTCTAAACAGCACTGTGGAAGCAGTGGAGTCATTCAGGTTTCTGGTCATTACCATCTCACAGGACTTGAAGTGGGAGACCTTCATTGACTCCATTGTGAAAAAGGCCCAGCAGAGGTTGTACTTCCTTCACCAGTTGAGGAAGTTCAATCTGCCACAGGCGCTGCTGATTCAGTTCTACTCAGTAACACTTCAGTATCTGTCTGGTTTGGTGCAGCTACAAAATCAGATATCAGAAGACTACAAAGGACAGTTCGGACTGCTGAGAGGATTATTGGTTGCCCCCTGCCCTCCCTACAAGAACTGTACACTTCCAGAGTGAGGAAAAAAGCTGGAAAAATCATTCTGGACCCCACTCACCCAGCCCACTACCTTTTTGAACTGTTGCCTTGTGGCCGGCGCTACAGAGCTCCGAACACCAGAACCGTCAGGCACAGGAACAGTTTTTTCCCTCAGGCTATCCATCTCATGAACAGTTAAAACTGCCCGATTGAGCAATAATTATGTGCAATTCACAGTTTAGTCTTTTTATATTTTCCCTTGCACTGTATATAACAGATCTGTATTTACGCTATGTATATATATATATATATATATATATATATATATATATATATATATATAAATAAATATATATATATATATATATATATATATATATATATATATATATATATATATATATATATATATATATAGAGTCTTATTGTGTATTCTATATATACTTTATTTTCTATCCAATTTTTATTTTTATTCTATTTCTAATTATTTATTTATTATTATTATTATTATTTATTATTATCTCTGTCTTGTTGCTGTATTGTATTGTTGTGCACTAGAAGCTCCTGTCACCAAGACAAATTCCTTGTATGTGTAAGCATACCTGGCAATAAAGCTGATTCTGACGTGGCTCCCGGGACCTGGTTAGAGAAGGTATATTTACAGTTGGGAGGTCCTTCCTCTCTCCCACATCAAAGTTGATGATGGATAATAATGCACAGGAGATAAAAATCCCTTTATGATCCTCTGAAACACAGACTCTGGATGTGCCTGATATTGCTGCCTTAAATACACAGAAAACTCTAAAACATTTAAGGCCCAATTTTAAAAGCGCTATTGCTAAGCGCAGCGCTATGCCGGAAGTCATATGCAAAGTCAATGGGCATGGCCATGAAGTTTTGGTATTTTCGTGCAAGTATGCGCTATTTCTAGGCGCAGGTGGGTTTTGGTGAAATTGTGCACTCAAAGCGCTAATGGGCTGAGTCAAGTGCAATTTGTTTCAGAGGTTCTTCTCTGGCACTGTCTGCGACCTATTATATAGTCCATTCCCTGTCAAGCACCAGCAATAGAGTTGGAGAAGTTGGTAGTGTAAATGGACTGTATGCAATGAATTAAAAGAATAGAAATATGAACTTATGTTCTTTTGTGCATTGTTTTGTGCATATTTTTATGACAGTGACACATTCCTTTAAAATGGAAAATGTGATTCTCGTCAGGATTTGGATTTACACAGTTAAATTATAAAGAACGTAAGTATTATTATTATTTTTTTATCATTTTCATCTACTGACACACAAATCATAGCTAGTGTTAACAGTGATTGTTTCGGAACGCACTTCACTTCTACTGGTCGATTTTGATTTTGAAAAATGTAATTCATGTCATGAAACATGAAAAATTTTAACCAAAAATATTTCTACATTTAAATTACACTTCAAATGAAATGACTGAAGTCTCCAACTTCTTCCACCGGCCCCTTTTGCAGACTTAAAAATCACTCTATAACAACAGGTGGAAAAATACCTATACAAATTAGATAATAAATACAATTGTAAATATAAATATAATAAAAATAATAATAATAATAAATAATAAACCATGACCTAAAGATAGTTTAACACAAATCTCATAAATATTTGTTTTATAAAACAGCTGCAACAGTAACCTTCATGGACATAATTTGATGATCCACTATATTTTCAGAGTTTGGACATTAACTTTATTACCACCTGCTGGTGAAATCTCCAAACTGCAAATGCAGAAACTGACTGTAGACTTTGTGCTGGCAACAGACATGCTTTTGAAACGTCTTTGCACAGTGACCTATGTCTCAGGAAAACAGAAAACTGTGCTTTGTGCCACTTCATATACACACAATACAGCCACAGTTTGCGCGCATACACCCACAGATAGCACAAACACACCCACCTATGCCCACTTGCGCTTTGTGCTGGCACAAAACTTGCTCTTAGTATTAGCAACCTCACGAAAATTATATTAGTAGCACTCATGGAAATAGAGCCTATAATGTGAAAAAGAGGGAAAGTGGGATGTGAGGTAACTCGACACATTCAACTTCTCAAGCCCATCTTAACCTTCATATCTTCTTAAGAAATCAGATTAGAAAATCCATAGTTGTGTTTCGAGTCTAGTTTTTAGGACTTTACATGAGTTTGAGTTTTTTAGATGTTGTTGTGAGAAAATGTAGGGGGCTGGTCCCCCAGAGAAAAATAAATAAATCATAGAATTTGGAATTTGCAATGTGGTAGCCTGCAATATTGTTTATTAATGTCTATCATTGTAAACCATCTCCAGAGAACTATATAAATATATGTTCAGATATCACATCTTAATTGACAACAACATAAATAAGGGGGAGAGGGGGACCAAGTATTGAGTTGGTATGCCATCGGCATTAAAGTGTCTGCCATGTGAATAAACATTAAATAAATTGTTCATGTTTTCATGTTGTAAACTTAGAAAACATTGGATTTTTAATTAAGTCATTCTATTTGAATAGAGCAAACTGGCTTGCTGGCCAAATGGAGCTCATAAATGTTATTGAGCCCACTAAATCATATATGTCAAATGCCAGCCACCATTTTGAAGATTTGGTAAGACTTTATAATAGTGTTCACATTAACAGATATACATACAGTGTCTGTAATGATTTACAGATCAGTAGTTAATGTCTCTAAATAAATATGAAAATATATTAAGTTTCACCATATTTCTAACTATTTGAGTCATTGGTGTAATGCTGAAAAGGAGGTTATTTGTCCAATAAATAGTATAAAGAGTATTCAGTTAATTAGATTTTCTATTTATCTG
Source organism: Myxocyprinus asiaticus (assembly GCF_019703515.2). Lineage (NCBI taxonomy): Eukaryota > Metazoa > Chordata > Actinopteri > Cypriniformes > Catostomidae > Myxocyprinus > Myxocyprinus asiaticus. The sequence continues at coordinate 25,522,070 of NC_059384.1, forward strand.
TGCATTCATTTGTACTGTTATTATGCACTTTGTGATGTGTTGTAATAAAACATTAAAGCAATTAAGTACATTGCTTTAGGTTAGCATTTTTTTTTTTTGTTTGTTTTTTTTTGTTTTGTTTTTTTAAGGAATTCAAGGAGCCATCTTTTTGCGCTAGGAAATGTATAATCAAAAAACCATGTCTCCTCTAGTGTTATGAATCCCTCTATTTTTGTAAGAATTGACAGGAAACACTTCAGTAATTAAAAGTGTAGCACTACTACTGCTACTACCACAAAATTTGATATGAGTAACAAGTATAATTGAGATTTCTGCTGCAATTTCCAAAGGGTGACCAATCAAGGCCTCAATAAAGTCCAGTCACAAAATAGCTTTCTTTCTTTAGCATAACACAAATAAAGATATTTTGATAGAGATATCATGTGACTTTTGTTTATCCATACAATGCAAGTCAATGGGGTTCAACACTTTCATTCTCAAAAAAGAATATAAAGGCAGGCATAATCCAGACTATTGTGGTTTAATCCATGCCTTCTGAAGCGATACGATCGGTTGTGGGTGAGAAACAGACCAAAATGTACAGTAACACCTTTTTTCACTATAAATCTTGACATCTGCATTCTCCTTGGCACAATCATGATTTGAAACTCGATTACACTTCCTTGCACTTATCTTACTTGTGTCAAGTGCAAGGAAATGTAATTTTGGTCTGTTTCTCACCCAAAATCATATCGCTCTAGAAGACATGGATTAAACCATTCGAGTTGTATGGATAACATTTATGCTGCCTTTATGTCCTTTTTGGAGCTTGAAATTGTTGGACCCCATTGACTTGTGGATATAATGGATATAAACACATCATATCATCATCAAAAAATCTTCATTGTGTTTTGCAGAAAAAAGAAAGACAGACGAGTTTGAAAAGGCATAATGGTGATTAAATGATGAGAGAATTCTCATTTTTGGGTGTACTATTTTTTAACTCATATAAAATACACATATGAGATTACAATAGACATTTACAATAACAGCTTTGTCAGGAAAACATGTTTGGTATTGGCTAACTATACAAACAGTATGGTTCTAGAACAGTAAGAGCTGATTAATTAATACTAAGAACACAATCATGCTTCTTTTGTAACAGTAACGTGGCAGTTCGGAGATAGTCATTATAAAAATATGTTGTTGATTACCACTGCTGAAGAATAATAAAACAATTATTTGAAGGGTCAGACTGGAGGAGTGCATAATTTGCTGTCATGTCAACACTTTGAGGAGTCTCAACCAAAATACCTAAAATGAAAAATTGATTAAGTCTCAAATCCTGATATGATTTATGGAGAAAAACAATATCATCAAGATGTTTTCATCTCTTCTTTGATGAGGAGGGAGGAATCAAAAGGAATAAAAAATAATTTTACAATAAATTCTTAATTTTGAAAAGTGGTTGGAATGATTTCTGCATCTGAGCTTATTTAATATGTTGTGACTAACATATTCACACAAGGCATTTCCTACCCTGCATTGCCCACCCTGCAATGTCAGTCTTCTCTAACCACTTGGCATTATTCAGTTCCTTTGTCCTTCTGGGAATCAGAATCATTAAAAGATGTAGAGTAAACCTCTTGGGCATCTGTGGTATGTTTTATATCCCTTACAGTTTCCTGACAAAAATAAGACACAGATTTTAATCACTCACTTGTTTGAAGGCAGTTCTGAGGATTTGAACATTATTAGCCAGAAACATGGCCCACGGTGCATGTTTTCAACTACAATTGGGACCAAACTCAAACTTGTAATTAGTGTAGAGTGCAAAATCAGTTTGGAAAGAGCATAACTTTATATAACGTTTCTATAACATTTAGATTTGAAGCCTTTAACAGTACCATGTGAAGTTCTAAATATTGTTTTGCACACAAACTGAGCAAAGAATAAACCAGTATATTGTATATACCTCTCTGATAATGATATTAAATCAAAACAATAAATTATAAAAAACAACAAAATAAAAAAAAAGTTAGTTCAGTAATGTCCAAAAATGTTTGGACACACTTGAATATTTTTGAATGTATGATGTTAAAAAACTTTTGATCTAATTGCTTATGCTTAAATTGTGCCTTTGTATTAATTTATTTACAAAACTAGTATTTTATCGATTCATTCATTTAATAGATGAGATTTATATATTTTAACCCTGTATGGTATGGTTTAGCCATATGACAGCAATTTATTTTCTTTAATTTTCTCACCTTGCAAAAAAAAAGAAAAAAAAAAAAAAGAAAAAATCCTTTTACATCAAACTTTGGGGTTCCCCTGACACACTTGAACATATGCACATGTGCACTCTTCAAAAAGAATGCCACTTATGCATTAACATGGACACATAAGCTGTGTTCTCCGACAGAAGCCATGTGTGTGTGTTAAAGTGCTTTCTCTTAACAGCCATAAATAACTTAAATGGTTGCATCCGCTTTTATATAATATTTGAACGCCGCTTTCTGCTAATCCCTAGAATAATCCGTTTTCTTATGTGTAAACGTTGTCGAAGTCTTAACAGAATGAAAGATATTAATGGAATAAAAGAAATAGAAGTCTCAGCGAAGTAAAATAATGTCCACACAGCAAAATAACAACTTTGCGATGCTGTTTGGAAATGTTCGTTGGAAGTATGGTTTCGGGAAACACCAAATCGTTGAACTATGTTGGTAATGATTGAAACTGCAACCATAGTTGGCTGACAATGCTTTTGGGAAACACACCCCTGTGCCACTCTATGGACATTTCATCTGAACTACACTTCCATCTTTAACCACTGGGGGCAACGTTTCGAATTTCTGTAAGCACTGATCGATTCCATCTTAAGAACTCTTGATTCCTTCAGATATATACAAATTCTGAGGAAGATTTAGAAACAATTTTGACGTTACCACAACTCTGAACAATACTGTGAAATATAGCAGAATATACAATTCACTTCCCTCTTATACAGGCAGTACTCCAGTAATATAAACAATTCTAAAATCAATTTGGCAAAAGTGTGTCAAATTTAAAACTCCTTCCTTATCACAAACCCACAGTCGAAATTCATTTTTGGACTCATTTTTCTCTGAGAGATCAAAAAAGGGCTTAGGGATACAAAGTTTATGGTTTCATAGTGAAACACTAAAACATTCACACAATCATATTGCAGCTGGTCAGTACTTTATACAGTATGTGTCAAAAATATATTTTCAACAGGAAGTCTGGAAAAATGCTACTTGTTATTTATCTCTCAGTTCCTTTGTAAGACTGCAGTCATCTGGAATATGAAGAATTAATAACCGAGGTTCTGTCTGAGGGCTTGAAAAGTTTAAAGAGAACATACTGAATATTTTAGTGCTTCAAGTGTACTCACCTCTCAAACTGACATGCTTTTGTCCTTTGAAGATCTAGAGACACCTCCGACCCAAAAATGGAGGGTAAGACAACCACACATTAAAAATGCTAACGATCCAATTCAGAGCAACAAGCTATTTTTATTTATTTATTTATTTATTTTTATTTTTTATTTTTATTTTTTTTCAGAAAAAGCCAAGACATTCCTGCTGTGCTGTATAGATTTTCCATAAAAGAACCATTTTTATAAGCTGGGCCTGTGCAGTCGAAAAGAGACATGGTAAATGGTTTTCTCTGCAATACTTCTTCAGCTGGCTGTTGTGTTTGCCTCTCTGCTCTCTTTGTAAATAATGTTACTTCCCTCTTTGGTTATACTAGGGAGGGATGGGACTGTTGTGTTTTAAGGGCTTTTTATAACCACCTTTCTACTTGCATTCCCCAGATGATGGATGTGAATCTGCAGCCATGAATTTCACAGACTGTTGAAATCCATCACTTCAGGTTGTATATTGTGTATACAATAGGCCTGGCTACGTTCAAGGCAGAAGTAGAATAAGGTTGTCAAAACTAAAAATATTTAGTTGTATCTTGGATTTAACATAATGTGTAATGCATTGTGAATTATTAGTAATTTAATTATATTCCAAATCGATTATGGTCCAAATCTATTATGATTCCAAAGTGATGCAACAATCTTTTATACACCCCTACAATCCAGAACCATCAGAACTCCCAATGTTACATGAAGCACTCAATGTACTGAAAGAAAAGCAGAGAAATAAAGTGAACACACAGTTTATATAACAGTTTTTACAATATTTGTTTTGACTTAAGACTCATACAATATGCCAAGAAAATATTGTTTCTGATGAATGTTCAAAGGGGTAAGAAAGCTCAGGGTAAGTGTTTGAAAAGCATTGAGGCTCTCAAAGCCTCAAGCAATAGAAGTTTGTATCAAACAAAGCCCTGATGGTAGGAGGGAGCTGGGGAAAAAACGCTAAATTCAGCAGCAGCAGCAAAAAACAAAACAAACAAAAAAAAAAAAAAAACAGTGTTTAGCATGTTCTTGGTCCATGTTCAAGGTCTTTAAAGGGATAGTTCACCCAAAAATGAAAATTATCTCATCATTTACTCACCCTCATGCCATCACAGATACATATGACTTTATATCTCCTGCTGAACATGAACAGCTCTGTATGTCCATACAATGTAAGTGAATGGGTACCAACATTCTGAAGCTCTAAAAAGAACAAAGGTAGCATAAAAGTTAATCCATACGACTCCAGTGGTTAAATCTATAGTACATCATCATAAGCGATACGATAGGTGTGTGTGAGAAACAGATATATATTTAAGTCCTTTTTTTCTACTCCCTGTCCAGTAGGTGGTGATATGCATGAAGAATACAAATTGCTAAAAACAAAAGAAGAAGAATGTGAAAGTGAAAATGGAGATGTATAGTAAAAAATTACTTAAATATTGATCTATTTCTCACCCAAACCTGTCATATAGCTTTTGAAAATATGGATTTAACCACAGGAGTTTTTTGGATTACTTATAGGCTGCCTTTATGTGCTTTTTGGAGCTTGAAAGGTCTGGTCACCATTCACTTGCATTGTATGGACCTACAGAGAAGAAATATTTTTCTAAAAAATATTTGTTTGTGTTTTGCAGAAGAAAGAAAATCATACACATTTGGGATGGCATGAGGGTGAATAAATGATGAGCATTTTTATTTTTGGGTAAATTTTTCTTTTAAGATGGTTGTAGAAAAATAATGTAGTGCACAAGATTTTCACAGCTAGTTTTTCCACAAATATCTGTTGTATGTTTAACTGCTATTTCATGAACAGGCCTACGCCTACAAGCTGATAACATTGTGAACTGAAACTGATTCCATAATAAGTGTCATTATTAATCACTTCGACAGTACATTTTTCATATATTATTAAAAAGTGATCATTTTCATTCAAACAATATTCATGCTAAAGATTCTAATTCAGCTAAGGGCAAACATTACACAAGATATCAAATTTAATGGGGTGGGTTTTCATAGTGATAAATCAATAAATCTCTGAGAATCCTCACACACACACACACACACACACACACACGTTGGTGCAGCTATCCTTATCAGGACTCTCCATAGACATAATGATTTTTATAGATTCTATCCCCTAACCCTACCCCTAAACCTAAACCTCACAAAAATGTTCTGCATTTTTCCAAAAAAACATAGTTTAAGTGATTTGAATTATGGGGACTCTAGAAATGTCCTCATAAACCACATTTATAGCATAATACCCTTGTAATTACCAGTTTGTAACCTAAAAATGTTTTCCTCATAAACCAACCAAACCCACCCACCCACCCACCCACACACACACACACACACACACACACACTAGAGGATTAGTGTCTTGGAATGATGAAACCATTGGTCTTCCCTGATTTGACAGTCCTGATTACTAAGTGCAGCAATTCATATGCAAATAGTACGCATAAGCCAATTAGTCATCTGATTTTTATTGGCACCCTCAACTGTATTGTTATACAGTGCAAAAGAGATGCTTGTAGGCCTCTGTTGTTTGAAGGGAATAAACTGATGGCAAGTACATCTGTTTATGCCTTTCAGTTCATAGTTTATTTCATTCAATCAGAATTCTGAGTAAATTTGTTGGTGTCTTGTTACAGAAGAAAAATATGTTTGCTTTACAAGAGAAGTTAAGGTAATCTGAGATGTTGCTTTGTACTTTTACATCTACAATTTACTTTAATGTCAGCCTTAAGCACCGTTCTTACTGCCAACGACAAACTGACCGGAGACAATTAATTTTCAATGAGATCAGAGCAATTTTCGGCATCAGTGACCATTGACAACAGGATGTGAGCGTGTTCATTGAATGATCACCAGAATTTTAATGTTAAACTGTGAACCTGGCCTCAAATTCTAAAGTCTAATTCAAACAGTTAATCTCCCTGTCCATCTCTTCTTCTGTCCATCCATCCTTATTCATCCCCTTGCCCTCCAGTGACCTAATCTTTCCTGTTTAATGTCACTTATCCCATGGTGCCAGTCCCGCTCCGGTGCCGCTCAACTTTGAGAACATTCTGTCTTTTATCTGATTAGAGTGCTCATTTTATTCTCAGAAAAAGGTGAAATCATCATTTGTTCCCCTTCGGCACACTGGTGCTATCATTGGCTCCTGGCAGGAAAAGGAACACACACATTCTTACATGGTCAGAATATTCATAGACTCCCTCACTGCTATTCCTGTAGTACGATCAGAATAGAGAAGCCTCAGCTTTTCTCTTGGGTGACCTTGGAGATAGTGATTTCATGAGATTTGGGCCAACAGAGTTATATATACAACATACTGTATATAATCCAATTGTTGGGCCTCATGTATTCAGATAGAAGACAAAGGCAGGCCTAACACAGTCATAAAACCTAACTCAGGCCCCCATATCAAGTCATAAATCTTACTGATAAAAACCACACCAAAATCAAAGGGAGTCCACAACAGACTACAAATCCCATGAAACCTTGCTCACTAAAGGATTGAACTCTCAACTCCTATTGGATGAGGCACACGTCAGAAAGCACCTCAACCATGACATCATCAGGAGTAGAAATACCTCTGAAATACTTCCAGGATTTGCTTCCAGCAACTTTGCCTGCTGTGTGTAGACGCAGCTCATCGCTGCTCTCAGGTGCAGCCTCGTGGCACAAGGAAGTAACGTCCGACTTGAAACTGTGGCCATACAATCTCCGTCTCACTGGACGAGTTGAGATTACTCTGTGTTCCGCCGAACACTCTAACGGATCCGAAGGAGACCGCTGAGCAATCCGCATCTTCATCCGTTTGCCTGCAGAAGTGAAGAGATAAAAGATTTCTCTTCCATCTTCAATCAAGTCGACGTCGCTGATTTCTCCGCCAGCCCGCCGAGAATCAGCAGCCATACCGCCCGCCGACAGAGCGAGGAAACGGCCTCCCGTCATCACCCGAGCCTCGAGGAACCGAGTCGGAGTTAAAGGACGGATGAACACACATTCTACGTCCTCATGCGATTCAAGTAAGAGGTTTACATCTGGGCAGAGATAGAATATTATAGTGTGTTATTCTTGTGTATCAAGGTTATTGCTTGTACAGTTTATGGACCGCCGTGTCCGCTCATTATTAATACTCAGGGTATTAATTATCACAAATGAGATTTGCTGTATTGTAGTCCAACCACATTGGACTGTTGTGCATTTCTGCCATCGCGGGTGAGACCGGCAAACTGAGTTTATCCATTAAAGAATCAAAGATTGCGGGACGGTTTACGAGCCATCCACTGCGTCTCTGAATGATAAACTAACAGCTGCTTTCTCTCCCACGATCGCGAAACCGGCTTTGGGACCGTCACTTTATTCTCTCTCTCTCGTACTAATCACACACACACACACACACACACACACACACACACACACACACACACACACACGCACACACACACACACACGCATGCACGCACACACACGCGCGTGACCCCTCACAAACATTCTCGCACACATTTTTGGCTAGTAGATAGCTTTGTGATAAAGCTCAGCCTTGTCCCTAAGCTACCATTGACTGGTTTCTCTCCGCCCACATTCGCGGCCATATTCTCTGGCCGAAAGTCTCACGTGACATACTCTCCACGAGAGTCATGTCCGCCATTTTGTGCGCGTCCCTCCTCACACACACACACACAGCACACACACACACACACACACACACACACACTCTCACACACACACACACCCTAATGTGTTATAGGATTATTTTGATTTCCATATCTAATCATATCACTGTTTAGTTTGTAGTTGTAAGTCGGAAGTTTATTGACTGCATTGTATTAATTATTAATTGATATTACTGCATAAATAACTTTGTTATATTACAAAGAGAAGTGTTTTGGTTTGTTTTGCATACACCTGTGTCATGCTGACGGGATGTCAGTGCTCGGATTCAAGCCTTCATTCATTGTTTTTTTCCCAAAAATCGATATTCTTCAGATGTCGATTTTCCTAAGAAAACAATCTAATATTGAGACTGTTATACTATCTGGTTATTAGTCCCTGATTCCAGGGTGGTGCCCAGGCGATATTAATCCTTATTAATATTCTATTGATTTTTGATAATTGATAATTATCTTTGATGATTGTTGAATTTGAATGATCAATAAGCTAGTGTTAATTTTAATGAATGTTTCATCGATGTTAATGATTAGTGATTATCTTTGATAACTGTTGATTTAAAGGATAAAAAAAGCTAACAATGATTCTCATCAATGTTGTATTGATTTTAATAATTAATAATTATCTTTGATCATTATTAATTATTGCTAATAACCAAACCCGCTCCTAAACGTAGCGCACTACATTTACTGGAGCCCCATATGAGGTTTTAACGAGTTAGTTTCAACTAATTAATTTAAATATTAATTAATAACTAAATAAATAATTACCAAATATTTCTGATCGTAACACTGATCTAAACCAGTAAAGCCCTACACAATGCTGGGCAAAAGGAATTCAATATGTGACTACATTATGTCTGACAGATTTGTTTAAAAGCATATCTTATTCAAGTGTTTCTTAGATGAAGTGTACAGCCTATAAATGCAGCTAGACAACTTTCAACTCTGCCATATCAGTCCTACAGGTTTTTTCTGTTAAAAATACTTTGATGGCAGTGGTACTCAACCTTAGTCAGCCTTTTTGAAAGATTTATAAAAAATAAATAAAAACAACAATAATAATAATACAAATAAAAATAAATCCTCCTCCAAACATATGTACATGATATAATATGTCTACTCAAAGGTGCATCTGTGATTTTATTTTGTGCTGGCAGTTGTCCTGAACTATACTGACACCTAGTGGTGTGGATGCGGCAGCATGTAAAAACAACAGTTTTTGGCTACCAGTGCCATTGATTTCTTTAGAGGTTTCTTTAATTTCCGTTTTTAATCAGGAAAAAATACAGAGTGCACCTTTAGCATTGGGTTTGACTAAGCTAGCTAGTGTAGCTAACTAATCATCCAAGCTATTGACAGCTGTCTAAAAACACCTGCATACAGTTTCATTCCATTCTATCAATTGTGCTCTTACTGTTTTTAAACTCAAGAACAAATCCTGTGTGTATGCCGCTCAATCTTCACCAAACAGGCACTGTGAGTGCCTTTGGCTGAAAGTCAGTTTGTGTACAGTTGTTTTCCCAACTTTAACCAATCAGATCACAATGTGCAATCAAAAGGCCACTGTTGCCCATCACAATATTTAAAATAAAATTACATTTAAAAAAGCAAGTATACAGTACACACACACACACACAAACACACACACACACATATACAGGGTTGGGGAGCAACGGAATACATGTAATGGGATTACGTATTTAAAATACAAAATATTAGTAACTATATTCCACTACAGTTACAATTTAAATAATTGATAATTAGAATACAGTTACATTCAAAAAGTATTTTGATTACTGAAGAGATTACTTTGCATTTTATTGTCATTTGTTTCATTTAATATTTAGTCCTTTCAGATGGAAAACATTTATACATATAAATGATGCGATCCAAAGAGCGTTTGAACAGCGGTGAAACACTTTCTTATGATGTGTTACATTCATACGAGCAGACAGAGAAGTAAGTTTGAAGTAAGTTTGGAACAGAAGAAATAGAAATAAACCTTGTGTAAACTGTTAGCTTTATGCTAAGCTAAAATGCTATTTCTAGCCATTTTACATGCACATGTTACCAGCTCAATCATATTTTTTTATCAAGAAAATTCACATTGGATCATAATTTCTTTTTTTCTAATAAGACCTCTGATATTAGGACAAAAATTGTATTCTTGATAATAATTTTTGTATTGTTTTCCTGTAACAATATCTAAAAATCCTTTTGATTAGATCAATTTGATTGATCTTGTTTTAGAAACAACACTGCATAAGATATTTAGGTTTTTCAGGGAATGTATTTTTAACATGTGTATTTTGTCTTACTGTACTGGCAGAGTTTTTATTGTCAAAACAAGTGAAAAAATCTACCAGTTCTGAAGAAATAATTCAAAGTATTTAGAATACGTTACTGACCTTGAGTAATCTAACGGAATGCGTTACAAATTACATTTTACAGCATGTATTCTGTAATCTGTAGTGGAATACATTTAAAAAATAACCCTCCCAACCATATATATATATATATATACCTATTATCTTTTGTGAACATCCATTTGAAATTCATAACACTGATATTATCAAACAGTAACCACCTCAAAAATATCACAGTGCTATCAGCGCATTAAATAGCAACAGTGACATTTCACCCCTGCAGTGTTCCAAAGGGAGCTGCATGGTAATCATTACATGCAGTTGTGACCCTTGTTCATTACCACATTAATGTCCTTGCTCAGTGGTCATCTTACTTTTACAAGGATCACAAATGAATCTCCATCTTAATTAGCTGACATCCAGAGCAGACACTAATCAGAAATACAATCTGGAACATCCTGCTTTATCATTCGTATATTGTAAAACACACATTGTGGAAGATTGGTGCCCTGTTTCATGTTAATGCTGCAGCTACCAGCTGCATTCTGTCAATTTCAGCTTTACAGCATAGAAAAGAACACAGATTTCTGATTTTTCTTGGATCTTGGAACACTGTATGTGAGGCCTAGTCTACACCACAAATTATAATGCGTCTTGTACCCAGATATTGTCCATTTCCCAACAAGATCGCATTTAACGGCCAGGTGTAGACTCAGATAAGGTTGTAATCAGATTGGACAGTCCTGCTTCTAAAGTGGATGTTTTTACATTGTGACCAGATCTTTGCGAAAGTTTAGATACACTCTTGACGTTTACAACCAGTAGGAAAACATCAAAAAGAAACATCTATCACTATCTCCTCCGTGTCAATCTTAGATTCTGTTCTAACTGGCTGCAACTGTGATAAGTGACAGGACATTTGAAGATCGCTCGGTTTCTATTTTTGAGAAGCTCCACCCACCATGATACCTCATTGGTCCAAAATTTCACTCCACATAACTGAATAATAAGAATAAAAAATGTTCTGATTCATGTTCAGTGAACTGCTTTTCGCTGGAAACTTCTAGCATCACACCTGGTTAGGACTGGTTTGAAAAGGTGTTGTCACACTAGACTTTAAGCATGCTAAAAAACTAAGGGTGCTTCTCATTTCTTAAATTGTGCATCCTCGTTTCCTTTCCTTGCTTCCTTTTCTCATTTCCTAGCTCCACTCTCTTAGGAAATGAGAAAAGGATGGAAGGAAACGAGGACAAAGCAATCGAAGCTAGATGTTTTTGTAAAATGGAATGTTCTGTTCACTCACGCGTCAATTCAAAGTGCCATTTCTGCACAGCTGCGGTACCTCTGCATGCTTGCTGTTATGTTATTGAAACTTTATTTAGTAATATATAAATAATAAATCCAAATAATTCAAGATGCACTGATGAAGTATGTGTCATTTATGGTTAATTTAAATTATAAAGCTGAAACTTAAATTAAAACATATGTGAAGGGGGAGGAGAATGTATGCGTGCATCAGATGCTTCGAACAAAAAGTTCTTCCGCATAGGATGCTCCTGTGCTTCCTCGCTCAAGCGTCCATGGGAATCCTTGTCTGTCCTCTGTCCTTGCCTCCTCATGGTGCAATTAGAGAACTGATATGTCCTTAATGGTGGTGGACTTTGATTGGCGGGTCACGGGCTCGAGGAAACGAGGAAAGGAGAATGCACAATTACAAAAATTAGAAGCAGACAATGTCATAATTCATGAATATGGCCAACAGGATATCATGTCATACTCTTGAGTAATTTGTTAAATAATAATTAAAAAATAAACATATAAGTGTTTGTTAAGAATAAATTAAAAATTTCTTCTCCAGTTGCCTGCAACACTACAAACCATGCAGCTTTGACGTTTGCATTTGTTTTGTACAAAATGTAATTTGTATTGAGCCACAGAACATCCAACATACGCAGTCTCATAACAACTCATAATAATTTGTACGAGATCGTGAAATAGTAAGACATCCTTCGACTTGGCTCATATGAAAATTTACAACTTTATTCCCCTAAAGACCAACCAATCAACAAAAATAATTTAAAATGATACAATACAGGAATCAAATTTTAGCTTGTCTACTATCTAACACTTTTTTTTTTAAAAGAAAGGAATCTACCTCCCTTGCCTCCTCGGAGAAAACGGCACTGGAGCCAACTCGTATGATTTCATATAATTTTGCCATCTCGTACTATTATCACGACTTGTCGTGAGATCGAGTTGGAACTTCTGTGATGTTTAGAACCTCTATTGGACAATCTGTTTGCTATGCAAATTCCCAGGTCAGAGTCAAACTTAAACTTTGGCATGCAGCAAATGACAAAACTTCTTTGCATGTGCTTGCATTTCCATTCTCCCACGTTCACATGCATATGAGTAGAAGTGAATGTAATTTAAAGTCTAGCGTGACCACATTTTAACTTTGTTCTCCAAAGAACAAACTCCAGAATACCTTATCAAACAGACTGACTGAATCTAAAAGAGCAGGTGTAGTCATGCTGTGCCCTGATTAGATGCTGTACCAGTCAAAGTGATTGGCTCATACACAGTGCAAAATGATGTGCTGATACAATGATGATGCCTTTATTGCTTCCGTTTTCATACAGTCCAATGCACCAGCTGTCTTTGTACTCAGCTAAGAACACAATTCTCTGGGTAGACACTTGATAGTGTATGTACGACATGCATTCTTTGTTTGTTCTCTCAATTCACACTTGTTGCATTTCAGTTGCAGAATATTTGCCTTTTAAATCATAGCATGTCTTTTAGAGTGCAGCTCACTGCCCACAGACCGCTATGCTAATGATATATTCACATCGCCACCAGGCAATAGAATGCTAATTTGCGTGCCACACAGTGAACATCTTTGCTGTTTATTGCACAGGCTAATTTGTTTGAACGCTATACTTAGTAAGTCAACTAGCTATCTACAATGCTGGCAAGTCCTGAAAGTCTGTCAGGATATGAATGAGGCTTTGGAAACAACCCATGCATATGTATGTGTATGCATATATATTATATAATGTGCAGTGGGGTAGTCTACATTGAAAAACTGGGACACAAAATGTAAATAATTTTGTGACATTGACCATGTTTCCTTGCTTCAGTTGAAACACACAGGGTGCTTTTTGGAACATTCTCGAAACATGCTGGAAAACATTGAGCATCAGGTTTAGCACAAACTTGTGGAGTCCACACTGATAAAAAGATGTTAACCTAAAAAATGTGCTTCATGTGGTAACATCTAAATTAACTGGTTTTATTCAAGTAAAAAATGACTGAATCAACCTGACTACATTAGGTTACACCAACAAAACTCACTTTTAAAGGTTTGACCATATAGCTCCTTAAATTAACATTCGCAGGTTACCAATTTTTACAGTGTACTTTGAGGCATTCTATTTAATTCTAGACTCAGCTTTTATGAATGTATATAGTTGTGTATGCATAAACAATACATTCTGCTGTAACTAACAATACATTTTCAGGCACACCATATGCACACCTATGAGTGGGTGCAGTCCAGGCATACAAACTACTCACCTTTTGGCTAAAGTCCAAGTCCAAGTTTTTTTAAGCTAATTTACCAAATCATTTGGTGCAATTTTATACATTTGACTTATACAATCACTTGAAATGGGTACTACTTAAAATTTTAAATAATAATAATAATAATCATTACAAACAAACAAATCATGCTATGACATTCTCAACTTTTTCACCTCTCATGAGTTTGCATCCCTGGCAGACAAGCGTTTGATATGTACTGCATATTTGAGTGTGCTAGTGTGTACGTGTGTGTGTATTTCAGCATGACTCTCACTCTCCCTTCGCTGCAGATATTATCCCCCCCCACTGTGCTGTGGCATACTTCATGCTCTTGACGTGCTGTATGCGATTAGCTACTCACAACTCAGCAAGCAGAACCCACTGAATGATAGAAGAGTCCTTAGTGAGGCTACATAAGGGCTGCAGCTAGCCAAAAAGCTTATTTTGACAAAAAAATTGCCACATAGTTTATTTCAGAAGAAAATAAAACCATTGGCAATTAATCTTTTCCATTGCATTCAGTTCTAGAGCAATCTTTTAACCATAAAACAGGCAATGCGCACCACAAGACACATACTCTTAGTTTCTTCTCATAGTTTCTTATAGGTGGTATGAGAAAGAGTTTCTCACCCAATCTTGTTATCATTTATCATAGTTGAGTATGTGGGTCACATGACTTGGTTCACATTTTCTGTGATCGTTAAGTTAGACCGACCTAAAACCAACATGGCCGCCCATGGTGCAGGACACGCTGACTTTGTGATAATTAATTATATATTAATCTTACTTTCTTCAGTAAAAACAAACAAACAATAAAACTGCTAAACTTAATTGTGAACATTGTCTTATAATGCGGAAGAAGAAACTTAAGTAATATGTTGTTCATTCTGTTATTTAGCACATTTTTAAGTGTCCGTATCCTCTGAGATACATTGCCAGATTAAGGGAAGAAAAAGGGTTAATCCACAATATTACACATACATATTTATTACACCTACACATGTCATACATGTAACCTTAAAGCTAAACTTTTCTCAGTTTTGTTACCCCCCCCCCCCCCCCCCACACACACACATGCACACATGCACACACATGTTGGTGTGGCTATCCTTATGAGGACTCCCCATAGACATAATGATTTTTATACTGTACGTACTATAGTTTCTATCCCCTAACCCTACCCCTAAACCTAACCCTCACAAAACACTTTCTGCATTTTTCCATTTTCAAAAAAACATAATTTAATATGTTTAAGCGATTTGAATTATGGGGACACTAGAAATGTCATCATAAACCACATAATAGCATAATACCCTTGTAATTACCAGTTTGTAACCTATACAAATGTCCTTGTAACACCCCCCCACCCCCCCACACACACCTGTATGATATGTTTTAAAATAAGTGGGGAAGTCAGAAACTTTGCATCAAATTAAACAGAAATATTGATGACTTTTTTGTACCTTAATAGGGCAATGTATGCTGGGAGATACAACTCATAAATCTAAAATATATCAAATATATAAAAAATTCCTTTGGGTATGTTTTACTTAAGTCCAAATGATATAAAAAGTGACATGAAATGATTTCTTGCTAATCATTTTCCCACTCTTGCATGTTTAAGGATTAATGAAAGTTCCATATTTAGACATTTAGTTACTTTATTTTTATGATAGGGTACAACGGTGCTAAAGGCACAGCTTAAGTAAAATGTGTGAATATAGTTATGGCTAAAGGGTGTTGTTAGGCATGATGCACGACAGTTGCAGACAAAGGGAAAAATTGGGAAAAAAAGTTGGAGAGTTGAAAAAAAAGAGGAATATGGTTGTCAGTTTTGTTTTAAAGTGCTAAATCACACTAATTTAACTGTAAAAATCGACAAGAGGAGGTCAAAGATTCTGTGCTTACTGAAGTTCAAAATCACTGCTCCCAGTGCCCAAAGCTGGAAGTGTTGTTGTGGTGAAATGCCCACTGTATGGCGCCAAAAGCTAATTTTAATTTAAGTTGTAAATGACCTAATACAGTCAACAGGAATGCATATTTTATTAACTCTACCTCATAACCCCAACCCTAAACCTAACCATCAGTGAAGTAACATTTTAATTGTAGAGCATAAATGCAACCTCTGAATTGTGATCACCATTGTTTATGTGAATGCAATAATTTCCTGGTTTCCACAGGAATCCGAACCTATGTCTGGGATTGAATACGATTACTTCCTGGTTTCCATGGGACCAGAACCCATGTCTAGAACATTTTGCACATAACACAATATCAGTAGCACCACAGGGAAAGGTGAAGATGTTTTAATTGATGCTAAAATGTCTGATGGGGATGGAGCTTATCAGTAATTCGGCAGAATATGGTAGATTTTAGAATACATGGACATTCGGAAGTGGCATGTCGTTAACCTAACCCTAATCTATACCCCAACCCTAATGCCAACATTCAGTGGAGTAAAACTGGATTTTTAGAGTGAAAATTCAATCTCTGAATAGGGATCACCATTGTTGATGTGAACGCAATAATATGCTGGTTTTCACAAGAATCCGAACCTATGTCTGGGATTGAATGCGATTACTTCCTGGTTTCCATAACCAGAACCCGTTTCTTGAACATTTTGCACATAACACAATATCAGTAGCACCACAAGGAAAGGTGAACACGTTTAAATTGATGCTAAAATGTCTGATGGGAATGGAGCTTATCAGTAATTTGGCAGAATGTGGTCAATTTTAGGATACATGGACATTCAGTAGTAGCATGTCTATAACCTAACCCTATCAGGCTTTATTTATGACTAGATGAGAAGAGAAAAGGGGCTTGACTTCAGTTATTCGTTTGTTTGGGGGGGGGGCTACAACAGCAGAAGACCATGTCGGGAACATTATTAGGACCATAGTGTTCCTAAATAAGGGGCTCAGTGAGTAAAAGTTTTAGAATAAAACATGAAAGTTTCTTCAAGTAATTTTAACAGATTTTACTCATAAATCCATAACCGCCATTATCAAAACACATTGGAAATTCCAGATGGAACCATTTTCTTCTCGATTTTAGGACAACAATCTGAACAGCTCCACAAAATCAGGAAGTGAGGAAATGAGTGAAAGGAAATGAGTGACAGCCTTAATCTCAATCTCAATATCCAAACAGTAACTAAAATGAACCAAGGGTCAAATGAGAGCAAAAGAGTATTAACTTTTGGAACTCATTTGGTTTGACATTCAGGGAGTCTACTGGTGGTTTAATTGGGTAAGCTCTGACATAGAAACAGAATAGAAACAGAAATACATTTTTTATTTTTTTATTTAATTATTTTTTGTTTTGGATTTTTCCCCTTTTTTTAAGTCCTAGTGGTCGCGGAGGGATTCGCCTCAATCTGGGTTGCGGAGGATGAATCCCAATTGCCTCCACGTCTGAGACCATAAACCCGCGCATCTTATCACGTGGCTTATTGAGCGCATTGCCACGGAGACATAGTGTGCATCTGCTCTCAACTCATCACGCGCCCCACCGAGAACGAACCACATTATAGTGACCACGAGGAGGTTACACCATGTGACTCTACCCTCCCTAGCAACCAGGCCAATTTGCTTGCTTAGGAGACCTGCCTGGAGTCACTCAGCACGCCCTGGGATTCAAACTAGCGAACTCCAGGGGTGGTAGCCAGCGTCTTTTACCACTGAGCTACCCAGGCCCCCCATAATTTACTAATGATGATACGTAATGATAATATTTATTTATGCATGCATTGTTGCAGATTAGATGGTGATGGTCTTGCTACTTGATTGGCTAGTGGAAGCACATTTTAAATGCAGAGAGGCGTGCAAGATCTGTCAACTATGATGAACTGTACGACACTTATTGCGTCCTTGAAATGTAGGACTCTTACAATTGTTGAACTGGCAATTTTTAGACCAACATTTTTGGCCAGCAGGTTTAAGATTTATTGTTTATTTCCATAAAATCACACTTATTCACTTTTTGTAATCAATGCATTTTAAATGTTATTTTATCATCAACATAAAGTTGGGTCCAAAAGTTTGAGACCACCAGTGAAAATGCTTCTATTCTGTATTTTTTTTCTTGCAAATTACATGATCAGCATAACTATTTGAGTGAAAAGTTTAACTGAAAGATGTCAATTTCAAAATTTCTTAGTATTTGTTATGGCCTAATTTCTCAAACTTTTAGACTCCAGATACTATGTGCCAAGATATTTGTAAGTGGAAACCAGACAGATATTTATACAGAACTATAGCCCTGTAACTTGTTGGCTCTTATACTGTGTCACAAACTCTCTTGTGTTTGTCCCATCACCTTCCCATTATGTTTTGACTATTTGACTACACTTCCCATGATGCACCTTGTTGATCACACCTGTTCCCTATCCTCTCTGATTTTTGTTCCCAGTTGTTCCTTGTTATGTCTTAAGTTTCTAATTGTACATATAGCCCTCATGTTTCCCTTTGTCTTCGTTGGGTCTTATTAGTTTGCGTCGGTGAGGGAGATGGTCCCTTTGGACTGTGACAGCCTGCCCCTTGGTGACTTCATTACTAACATCATAATGGCTGGTCTTCTGCTATCTACTCCAGCGGCCAACCCTCTTGCAGTGCCTCCCATGGCTCCTTGCTCCGAACCTCCCATGGCTCCTTGCTCTGGGCCTCCCACGGCCAATGAGCCGATGCCCACGCCTGCCATGGTCAGTGTTGCAAGCCTCGTCCATCCCAGAGCCAGTGTTGCAAGCCTCATCCATCCCAGAGCCAGCTCCAGCCCTAGAGGAATTTTCGGGGGGGCACTATGGTTCTAGTGGTTTCTCCCCAGCCTCGGTGGCCCTGGAGCCTTCTTCATTGAGCCTCCCACGGCTCCACCTTCCAAGTCTCCCACCGCTGTGCTCACGGCCATCTGGAAGAGGAGAAGGGCTCCTACTCCCCAGTCACTGCCAGTGTCCACAACCACGGAGGTTGTTCCCCAGTCACTGCCAGTGCTCACGACCACAGAGCTCGTTCCCCTGTCACTGCCCGTACTCGTGACCATGGAGGCCGTTCCCCTGTCGCTGCCAGTGCTCATGACCATGGAGGTCATTCCCCAGTCGCTGCTGGTGCTCCTGACCATGACGGCTCCACCCTCAGAGTTTTCCACGGTAGTCAATGTGTTCCGTCCGCCCTACCAGAGACTCCTCCAGGGACTCCTCCCACTCTGTTCAGGATTCCTCTCTCTGCGGCTCTGCCCGCACCACCTCCGGATTCTCCTCCTGGAGTTCCAATCCCTGCTCCTCCTGACCCTGTACCTGCCCTGTGGCCACCTCCCAGGCCTCCTGATCGTCCGCAGGCTCCTCCCTGGCCTCCTGATCATCCGCCAACTCCACCTTGGCCTCCGAATCATCCTCAGGATCCTTCCTGGTCTGCTTGGCCCTGCCTCCCTTCCCATCCTTCTTTGGGCATCAGGAGCTGCCCATTAAAGGGGGGGAGGTACTGTCATGAACTCCCTTGTGTTTGTCCCATCACCTTCCCATTATGTTTTGATTATTTAACTACATTTCCCATGATGCACCTTGTTGATCGCACCTGTTCCCAATCCTCTTTGATCTTTGTTCCCAGCTGTTCCTTATGTCTTTAGTTTCCATTTGTGTATATATAGCCCTCATGTTTCCCTTTGTCTTGTCAGGTTTTTGTTAGTTTGCTTGTTCGTTAGCCTGTTAGTGTTTTTATGTTATTTTAGGCAGCTATCTGCTGTTACATTTGTTTTGCTGTTTGTTCCAGTGATTTAGTTACATCTCTATTCCTTAATAAATAGTTTCTGCAATTGGATCCACACTCTCTTGTCCCGTCCTTCCCCATCTCGTCACATACTGAACAAGCATTAGGGGTGAATTTGCAAGTGCCAATAGCATATATTAGCATCTTTGAACACTGGTTTAATGTCCAAAAAAAAACTGACGGATAGTTCAAGGGCAAAAGTAAACAGTGACATGGTCACTTTCGACTCGCATGCATTAATTAGAATGCTGGCATCTTGCGAGTCTGTCACATTAAACATCTCATAAGACTGACTGTCAAAGTATGTCTCACTGTTATCATCTGGATGCAATTTACATGTCTACATTACTTCAGATAGTCTAGTGTGCACTTGTGTTATCTTAGCAACAGCAAACAGAACTAATGGACTAATTGCATAATCGACTTGGCAGATGGAAGTAAATGGCTAATCTTATAAGCATTTGCACTAAATGATACCAATGTACAGTTTGCACACTAGGTTGAAGGACCTAGCAAGGCTGAGTTTAATTTCTTGCTGATGAAATAAATGAACATCAGTTGAACTGCACTGTGAAGAAAATTTAAATATTAAAAAGCTTAAATATCATAATCTCATTGGGTGTGATTCTGTGTGGTGTTGTTGTTGACTTGACTTTTCAATTTTAAATGCAAATTCCACAGGAGTAAATTGGCTTAATCCAGAGAGTGCATGTGCATTCCAGAGATGTTTATGTGATGACTTCATTTTTGTCTGGATGTTTGCTCATCTGCAATGTCCCCGAGATATTCTGCAGCTGTATTCATGATGTGTATGATTAAGAATGTGAATCAACCCTTTTAAAATGTACTGTAAATAAGATATAATGTGTAAAATAACATGCAATGTTTTCTGGGTGATGCACATCTTAGTGACATATATGTGCTATCTGGGAGGTTTCATGCATAAAGACATAATGGGGACCTATGTGTACTAGGGATAATAAAACCTGTGAAATGTAAGTACCTTGAAACTTTACTACTAAGCTAGAACCACCAGATCACTAATACTTGCCCCTTTTGGCACATTCATATATTAAAACGCTATGTAGCTTGCTGATATCAATAGCATTTGGAATTACACCTAATTTAATTGGTATGTGTGTGAACCAAGTCCAAAGCTACACAAATAACAACCATGGGAGGAATAGGGTCAAATTGTTGTTTTGACTGCTGCTCTGGTTTTGTGGACTTATCTAATAAATAAATAGGCAAATTCTAAAAAACTCATGCTACTGTGAAATAAAATGGTATGCTCAGAGAGTGTAGTTTAAGGACACATTGAACTAAAAAAAAAAAAAAAAAGTCCCTAGAGTAAAACTGTATAGCTTTTTCATAATAGGGTTGTCATGTTACAATGAATTATCAACTTAGTCTCACACTTTGCACCTTAAAGGAATAGTTTACCCAAAAACCCGTCCGTCATAATTTACTCACCCTGATGTCGTTCTACACCTATATGACTTCTCTTCGAAGTCAGTGAGAGTTCATGGCAAATTTGCCACAAACTTGCCGCAAATTCACCACTGATAATTTTCACATGCAAATGAGCTTTGCGGAAAACTTGCAGCAAATTGTCCATTGTTGCCAAAGGTTTGCAGGTGGTTCACCACTACCGGTGAAGAGCTGCAAACTTCAGGCAAACATTTTTGGTGAATCATAAGCTCATCTGATTGTGAAAATAATGAGTAGCAAATTTGCTGCAAATTTGCGGCACGTTTGCGGCTAGTTTATTTTTATATGTTTTTTTTGTTGTTGTTTTTTTTCTAATGCAGCACACAAAAGGAAAAATATTATTGAATATCCCAGTCCATCCTTTTAATAGGCAATGACTTAATAGGAAGCTTGAAGGTCCTTAAAAATTGTGGTGTGTTGTGCATCATATTCCAAGACTTCTGCATGCATTTGATAGGTTTTGGTTAGAAACAACATGAAATATAAGAAAATATTAATAATATTGTTCTGTGAAAATATACAAATGTATATTATATTAATGTATTAGCATTTTCAGTAAAACTGTCCATTGCATGTTTATCGAGTGAGAAAAGCTTATTCACAGTGATATGCGTGTTTATGCGGAAATTTGCACTGTTTTTAGCACAAAAAAAAAAAAAAAAATCTGTAAACGTGCAATTTATCTTTCCTTCATGGATTTTTATGTTAGTCATACTTATATAACTAATCTGGATTATGGTGAAGACCATGACCAACTGAAATTCCAGATGTGGCTCAATATACTTGATTACAAAGTTCCAAACAAATGTAGGTGCTAAAGCTAATGCTAATCCAAAAAATGTCACAACAATGAAATGTATAAGTTTGGCAGCATTTGACACAATAAGTGCCAACTAGTATTATGTTTACACATCACATCCCATTTAAGAAAATGTTCCCCATGTTTCAATGCATACCTTGTTAGTGGCAAATTAATTATGATCCGCAAGCTGTAAAGACCTTTGAGAATTACACAAACCCCTTGAGCCTCATTAGTACAAAATGTGTAACTATAGCATCAAGCTGCATCAAACAACTTGCCATTTAGCCGACCCTTTTCATCCAAAGTGGATTATTGTTCATTAATTGCAGGGACAGTTCTCCTGAAGCATCCTGGGGTTAAGAGCCGTAATGTTAAAAGGGCATAATGGTCACATAAACTCTTCATCGCTACTGTGGTTCAAACCTAGTTTGTTAGTATTTAGCCTTTTCTCTAATGGACGTGATATATAAACATTTTGACCACCTGCCTAATATGCTGTTGGTCTTCCGCATGCTGCCAAAACAGTGCCGATCCACTGAGGCATGGACTTTACAAGACCCCTGAAGGTGTACTGTGGTATCTGGCACCAAGAAATTAGCAGCAGATCTTTCAAGTCCTGTAAGTTGCGAGGTTGAGCCACTGTGGATCGAACTTGTTGGTCCAGTGCATCCCACAGATGCTCAGTCGGATTGAGATCTGGGGAATTTGGAGGCCAGGGCAACATCTTGAATTCTTTATCATGTTCCTCAAACAATGTGTGCAGTGTGGCAGGGCGAATTATCCTGCTGAAAGTGGCCACTGCCATCAGTGAACACCATATCCATGAAGAGGTGTACCTGATCTGCAATGAAGTTCAGGTAGGTGGCACATGTCAAATTGACATCCACATGAATGGCCGGAGCCAGGGTTTCCCAGCAGAACATCGCCCATTTTCTATGATGTGCCACAGTAGACCTTCTGTCGGTTCGGACCACACGGGATAGCCTTTGTTGCCCTCACGCATCGATGAGCCTTGGGTGCACAACACCCTGCCGCCAGTTTGAGGTTTGTCTCTCCTCGGACCACTGTCGGGAGGTACTGACCACTGCTGACCGGGAGCACTCTACAAGCCTTGCAATTTCAGAGTTGCTCTGACCCAGTCATCTGGCCATAACAATTTGGCCCTTGTCAAAGTCACGCAGGTCTTTACTCCTGCCCATTTCTCATGCATTCAACACATTGACTACAATAACTGATTATTTGCTTACCATCTAATCTACCCAGACTTTCACATGTGGCCTTGTTAGGAGATGATCAACATTATTCGCTTCACCTGTGAGTGGTCATAATTGTTTGGCTATCTCTATATATATTTATTATTATTATTATTATTAATATTATTATTATTATTATTATTATTATTATTTTGGTGTCCCTTTCACCTTTATCAATAACTTATTTTAGTAGAAGTTCAATATAAAATCAAAATTTGCCAATCACACCCTCCTGGTCTTATTGTGCATGATTAATCAGTGCACATTGTTCCAAAAAAAAAAAAAAATGTATTCATAATCTGAATAAGATGTAATAACTTGGCAAATATAGGGCCCTATGAATTTTTTTTTTTTTTTTTTTATTAAACTCTTTTCAAATACCATTGTATTTTTTCAAAAAGTCCATGTTTTCCATTTTTATTATTTCTGAATTCTGTGTTTTAAAGTTTAATTACTTTTTATCATTAAAAATCAAGTGAAAAACAATCTGATAAAATACATTTTTAGAACTTGCCTGATTTGTGGGATGAAATTTTCACCCTCTCCATAATTGACTAAAAACTTGCATTCAGCTCTGACTCCATTCTGGTACCAGATGCCTCGTTTTCATGATCCAATCAATTCTCAGTGGTAAAATCAAGTCCTGCCCTTTTCTCACGTTGAATAATCACTTGGAACCACAGCACATTGTGGATGTAAAATGGTTTATGAATGCTGTTTCATGTTGAAGCTTTTGAAACTGACTATTTGTTTTGTAAATTAATGTTCAAGTGTACAGCACTGCACCATTTACTTATATCTGAAACACACTATTGAGCAGGGGAAGAATGGCCATAGGGAGAACCGGACTTTTCCCGGTGGGCCGGCTGCGAAACGGGGCCGAACGGGTGGCGATAAGCTGAAACGGGCCGCCATGTTATGCCGAAAGGGCAGTGACTGGCTGAAGAGGACAGCGACACCAACCCCCACCCCCGTGTTCCCTCTCTCTACCTTTTTAAGGTCTCCTGGAGTGTATCATTATTTGAAAAAGAGGGCCACTCTATTACTTTTAATTCTTGCTCATCTTAACACTGTGAAAATCAAATAACTTTTAGGTCTTTGAGTCTGGGTCTCTTTCGTGGCTGATCACAAAGCTATTGCATTTTTATGAATGTGAGCACAAGCCATTGAATTTTCTTTTCTCAAATGAGGTTGTGAGTTTTTCAGAAGAAATGAGTCTTGGGGTCCACGGGCAAATTTCATTCGTTTTCATGCATGGTACAAATATGCCATGCTCATGACTTGTTAATTTATTTGGACACTAAGCCTACAGAAACAGGAAAAGCTGTGTTTGAGAACCTGCGTATGCCATAGCACATTTCTTGAAGTTTCAGTCAAAAGTCTTTTTTATTTCTCTTGTGGACAAGCATAAGGAAATTTTTATATTTATTTTTATTTTTTTCAGTTGACAGCTACATATAGAATTGTATTTCCTTAACCTGAACACATATTGCCAGTGGATGTTCTTTTTCAACTGACTTCTCTAATTGGATAGTTGAACTTGAATTGGACAAGGCCACTCAACTGAGCCATATTCCATCAAACTCTCGTTACTTGCCTGGTGTGTCTTTCTTAAGGACCAAGGGGACGGTACTCATCACTGCCTCCAAGTTTCCAAAAAGTTAAAGGAGAAGATCACCTCAAAATGAAAATTCTGTAATTACTCACCATCATGTTACTGTATATGCTGTTACATTTTCTATGGAACACAAAAGGAGAATGTTGAAGAATCGTCACAGAGTTATTTGTTTATCAAGCTCCGAACCAAGTTTATCAAGCCGTATGGACTACTTTTTGATGTTTTTATAGTGCTTTTTTGCCTGTTTTGTAGTTTGACAACCCATGGTCACTACTGACTGTTGATGCATTGACTAAACAATAAATACACTTCAAAATTCTCAATTTGTGGAGAAATAACATTTTGTAGACATGAGGGAATGACATTAGGGTAAGTAATTTTCATTTTTGGGTGAACTATACCTTTCAATGTTCTGGGCACCATCAAAGCCAAAGATTTTGGCAATTTGGCAACCACTGTTCAGTGTAATCTGATTGAAAAATTTTTATTGTAATCAAATGACTTTTTTAGTCAGAAAGTAGTATACCACGTTACATTTTACATTTGTGTAAGCAGATTACAGTTTCTGACTTTTAATTAAGTTAATTACTTTTATGTATACTTCATGGGTTTTACATATTTCTAAAATACGATCATAATGTAGAATATATTAAAAAAATATTATGTTCATATGTCAGCTGTAAGTATTTCTATAACAGCTGAAGAGTCACTAATTAGTTACTGTAAGGTAGAAACGTGGTGCTTAGTGTTGTGCGACAATAAACAAGTTGAAAATATAGACACTATTTTGAGTTTGTTGAGTTTAAAAACAAACAAAAACATTCTGTAAAAGTGTTTTAGAAAGTAACTAAAAAGTAAAGTAATTAGTAATGTGCTTAATTTCCCCATAAGGCAATACTTCGTGTAATCTGATTACAAATTTTACAAAGTAATTAGTAATATGTTGTGGATTACCTTTTTGTGTAATTTACCCAACAATGTTGTCGACCAGCAAATCAGAATGTACACTAATATACACAGAATTAAACTTATCATTTACTTTTATACTGTCTAATGTTTTGTGTTGTGCAAGATATTTAATTGTTTCAGTAATTTGAGGGAATGTGATATAGCTGGGAAATAAATGTTTTAATAAGAATTCACACAAAGCATAGCCTCATTTATCAAGCTTCTTTGAATGACACTGTAAAAAAGCAAACCTCGAAAGCTCTGATGATTTCCACTGAAGTGGTGTTTTTACCTCCCTCAATGTAAGACTGTCTGCGGCTTACACTTTCCAAGTCATCTACCGAGTTCAATATTCACCACTGTTATCGAGTTCCACCCGTGCAATTTACAGATCAATCAATTACAAGATAAATTTTCAGCACTGTCTTTCTCTTGAAAACTGTCCATGGCTAAGACAAAGATAACACATTTAACTGAAAGTAAGTGCTTTTGTGAGATAACAGTAATTGATGTTGATTACAACACAAAATTGCAGGCTTGTTACACACAGTAGAGCCATTGTGACTCATTGGCATCACAACAATAGTTTGAAGATAACTACTGTCTGTACTAATGACGGTATCAGTTATAGATCTAGTGGGATTGTGGTAAATTGTGCAAATGGTAATTCTGATGAATACTGGTGGTGAAAATTAAGGGCTCAGCAAGAGGCATGAAGGCATAAAAGTCATGTCTATATATAATAACCATTACAAACATGATCAGGTTTCACATGTCACAGCTGAATTTAATAGCAACCACTTGTAAATTTGCAATGATGTCTTTAGACAAGGAGTATTAGTAAATGTGTTATGGAGGTGAAATATAGGAAATGGAAATTCTGAATGTATATAGTATCAACCTGTTTTAGTCATATGACTTTTTCTTAGCAGCCGCCGTATTTGTCACCATCAGCGGGGGAAACAATGGCGGTGAATGGAAAAACAACTGTAAAACAATATCAAGAAAAATTTCAATATTTGCATTTGATCCATGCGTATCTTCAGTAAAAATATATACAGGTCTATAGTCAGTACAGGAATGTGACTTTTGTGAACATTTACATATTTTTTTTTCCATGATTCATCTCCGTAAGCCAGCGAGTTGAATGTGTGACCGGCGAGTACACACATGTACCAGTACACCATTGTAAACATCTCTCATTCAGAAGTTAAAAATGTTTCCTGGTTTTCCATTGGACCAGAACTCATGTCAGTTGAGCAGCAGGGAAAGGTGAACACATTTAAATGAATGCAAAAATGTCTGATGTGAGATGACGCTTGTCAGTAATTTTGTAGTATGGGGTCGATTTCAGGGTAGATGAACATTCAGAATTTCCATTTCCTGTGTGATCATGTTGCAATACAGTATTATTGTATTGTAATAGTTGTAGTATATTATATATACTGTAGAATTGTATTGTCTTGTCACACAACATCGCTACATTTGGGGACAAAGCTAAAACCCTCTTTTTAATTACTACTATCTATTAACACAGTAGCTCAAAAACCTTTTAACAAAAGCATAACACAAAGCCAATCAGTCCATATTTGGCCAAAGACAATGGGATACATTTAGGTTTGAATAATACTGTAGGTCAGTATCTTTCATTAGGTCAGAAAAATGAAGCCCATATAATGGGCCACTTAATGTAATTTGCCCCAAGAACCGTTTATGCTTTATAACACTTTATATTAAATATCATCTTTCCTCTATGGAAACCTAATTAACAGTGGGTAATTCTCTAAAGGGGTTCTTCTGATGAAACACTGATACAGTATAAGTAAAGCACTTGTTCATTTAGGTTTTCCAATATTCCAAGTTTAATTTTGGTTATTTTTGTAGTGTTAAGCAAAAGGAATGGGATTTTGACTTGATGTCAATCCAAACCTTTAAGATCTTTTTTTTCTGTGGAACCCACAAGATGACATTTTGGAGAATCATCATGCAGCTCTTTTTCATGCAATGATAGTTCATATAAAAGGGAAAAAATCTCCATAAAAGGTTTGATGCCATTGATGCCAAGTGCCATTGATTCTCATGTCTCGGAACTGAACATGTCACACACCAGTTCGGATATGTGGAATGGAAAATTTGATTTAATGATTTTCTTTGAATAATGTCTTTGGGCTGTTCCTCATACAAAGCTATCGAATGACTAGTGTTGGGTTTCAGTCCACCTTAGTCGAGTCCAAGTCAAGTATGAGTATATAACCAATCAAGTCTGAGTTGAGTCCGAGTCCACAGCAGGCCAAGTCGGACTCAAGACTGAGTCCATAACAGGCCGAGTCCGAGTTGAGTCAGAGTCTGAATAAATCTGAATTAAAATTGCACTCTCAAACTGTTAACTCAACACTGAGCCATTACATCAGTATGTTAAGCTAATTTTAGCCTTCACAACTAAGAAAAACAATGTGACAATATAAATGTAACAAAAACATAGCCTACCTCTGCTGCATTTAATATCAGTTCTCATAACTAGTATCCCTCTGAACAAAATGGTTTCAGAACAAAAGCACATTCTTATTTTGTTTTGTTGACATTTCAATAATTTGAATATATAGCAGTATACAGAAAAGAGAACAGCTGCATTAGTCATCACAACCAGGGTTATAGTTTCAAATTTTAATTTTGTTTATATTTCATATTACATTTTTCCTTTCAGTTTAGTTTAGTTTTATTTAAAATGATATCTATCTAAAATAAATAGTCTGTACTGAGATTTTATTTATGTCTCTATCTGCCATAGTTTGGGTTCATAGTTTGTATGATACATACAAATGATTCAACATAGTAGTAATTAGCACTCGCTAAGAAAGTTACATCTCACAATTTGACTGCAAATGCTATGTCAAAAACACTGGTAAGCACGCTGCTAACATTATTAGGGCCATTTTTTACATGGGACATGACAGTCGCAAGTGTCCAGTTCATGTGCGGAAAGCAAATGAGTGCTCCTGCACCCAAAACCCTTATGCGTCCACGTGTGTCTTGCAGCAAGTATTTGAGCAAGTATTTTGAGCCACGTTGCAGTTCAGTCGTTATGAAATCTCCAAAAACAACCAAAGAACATTTCACTGAGCTCTTGTTAAACTAAAACATGGGGGATAATAGATATGAGTCATCAATTTAACAGAATTGTCCTTCTGTTACATTTTACACACACACACACATATATATATACAGTATAAGCATGAAGTGAGTAGTTATCCGGTTGTTTACAAAAATAAAATAAAGACAAAAACATCATAACCAACACAAGTTAAAAATGTTTTAGTCTATAGTTTAAATTATATACAAAACATTTCACATCACAATGCATCACAAATGCCATGAACTTGGCTGAAGGTTCGAGTCCACGTCAAGTCAAAGCAAAAAATTATCAAGTCCAAGTCAATTAAAAGGTTGACTGAAGATCGAGTTCAAACTTGAGTACCCCAACTTCATGAAAGGCTATTCAGTTTTGGAATATACTGAACATGTAATAGCTATGGACTACTTGTCCGTAGCTTGTGTGTTTTTTTTGTTTTTTGTTTTTTTTAGCTTGACAGATGTGGTCACTGTGAACTGGAATGTTCACTTACTGTAACAGAGACCTAAGACACTATTTCAACAGTTTCATTTTCTTATCTTTTCTTTATATTTTAACAACCAAGACTGTATGGGAGACGTATACAGACAAACACAACTTTCAATTTTGTAAAGGCTAATAAGGAGTTTAGTCCTACACTAATTTAATCAGTCAAAATTTTCTTCATTATATTTAAAGCATGCTTTATGTGAAATATTAGCATTACCTTGACCTCTATTATAGGATAATAAGAATGGCAAACAAAATGTAATTCATAAAATACATGAATAAACAAGCTACATATCCACATAAACAAATTTTAGAAAAGAAAAAAAAAAAAAATTAAATCCCATTTGTGCTTGGCAATGATGTCTTGATTAGAGGAAAAGTCAAATTGTGCTGCACTTGATTATCTAATGTTGTTGTGATGCTCTTTCATTTTGATGATGTGACTGATGAGGCTTAATCAGATGTGCTTAAATCAATGGGCATAGCACACACACACACACACACACGCTTTCACACAATCACACGCAGATCAGGGTGGGTAGAGCCACTTCCAAATTAAATCCAGATTGGTTTAAAGAAATATAAACAGGTAGGGCAAAGATAGGCTACTGGTTGTTCTGGAGGCAAGACCTTGTTTGTATTTTGACAGAACTGCATGTAGGTTTTTTTAAGGTATGTGTTGAATGCAGATTTTCAGATTTAGTATTTTGTCAGAGGACATGGTAAAGATGTCACTGGAGCTATCACAGTAACAATAAGGTCAAAAGTCCTATTACACATTTGGTTTCAAACATCTAAAACAAATTGGATTAAATTGGATATTTTTAGTTGTAAATGATGTAATACAGTCAACAAGAATGTGTATTTTATTAACCATATGCCTTAACCCACACTCATGCTATTCTTGCATTGGTGAATCAATGTTGCTGCGACAGGATGAATGGGTCGACCCACTCAAACAAACACAGTAAAGTTTTGATGGCACCACAAACACACCATTACACTTTTAGGTGAAATCAACCTACAAATGGCTAACTTATAGTTAACTTTGCATATATAGCTTGGAATCCGAGAAAGAATTTTAACATAGATAAAATTACACTCATCAACTTTGACTGCTGTTGTAGACTTTATGGCTCTTGCAAGTTTAGCCGAGAGCACTAACATATCAGTGCTCTTTGATAAAGATTTCCTCTCCGGCTTAACAGAAGTTTGATGCCTGAATGAGAGTGGCACAGCTCAAGGTGATACGCGCGGTACCTCGTTTGCTCATTAAACTTTAACGAGGGCTATGACTTCCCCATGCTGAAGTAGCAAGGACAAGGGTTTTTCTGAGGGAGAGCTGAGAATATCAAACACAGCTTAACACTGGCATGTTGTGTCTCCAGTCAGCTTGGGCTTTACAAGTGCTGCTTGGTTGTAACCTGCCAGTCATTGTAGAGCAGACCTACTAGGGTGCCTGTTGCTCATTTGTGAAAAAATAAATAAATAAATAAAATGTAAAAACAAAGAATATAGTGAAAAAAACAGGCTACATTAGCATTTCTCAATTGGTAGGTGGGTCGTAACCCCAACTTGAACTGCAGGTCAGTTTGGGTGGGGTTGCAGAAAGCAGGGAAAAAAGCAATATTTATTGCAAAAAAACAAAACAGTTTACTGTACAATTTTGTAACTAACCATTCTGAAGCAAAACCACTTGAGTTACATAGATGTTTTGTAAATTCTTTAGAGATACCAAAACTGCCATGGTTTAACATTGAAATCCATTATCTTCTTCTGTCTTGCAATTACCAAGAATTCTTTTTTTTGTTATCATAGAAAGAGATACATTTCTATGAAGAGGAAGCTTAAATAGCTCTTAGTGTTTTTCATGCACTGAGCAGCGACATCATGGTAAACAAGAAGGAAATTAAATGACTGTCCATGCAACAAAATGGCCTACAAGAGGCTCTTGTCCCATCACTTGAAGGCCAGGGTGGGCTGTGGATTGTGAAGAGGAAGTGGAGAGCGAGCAGGCTACAATCAAGAAAACAACAGACCTAATGAGGGTTTACAAGCCCTGTGTTGATGGTGAAGGACACAATGAAAGCATTAGTATAAATGGCAGTGTTGTAGTACTCAAGACCGGACTCAAGAACAGTCAAATCCCTTCTGAAAATATATACCATCAGTTTATCTGAAAAAAAAAAAAACATTTCTCTGACTGACAACTTCAGCAGTCATGACGTGTGTCCTGTATTTCTGTCGGCTGTGTAGAATCAGAACTAGTGATGCCCGATTCATGAATAAATCATTATTTTGAGTTGATTCTCTTCAGTGAATTAGCCTAATGGGTTAGCAAAATCTATTTGTGATTCATTCGTTCGGATCTCACTGAATCATCTGCAGCGGTTTCTCACTCTGTAAAACAGTATCAGGATATTAAAGAACACTCTGCTGGAGAAAGTGGATATTAACCTACAATCACTTGAAACAAAAGGCTACTTTTTTGAGAGGTAACTTTGAGAAACTTCAGCTGGTGCTGTGTGAATACGGGTCCGTTCACTCCTATTGCATTTCTTTAGGTTTCTGTGTGTACCCCAAAATTACACCTTGCAGGCAGAAACAGAAATATTGACTTGACTTATAATGAATGGAATATAGTAGTGCAATTGAGGAAATTGTAAAAATAATGAAAGTAAAGGTTTAGATGCACTTACATTGTATAAAGTATGTCATATTTAATACATTATTGTTAGGTTTTTATGTCCATTTTAGTTATAGTACAGTAATGCTGTATTTTATTTAGCAGAAATGTTTACTTACAATTAATGTAATATAATAATGCACAGAAGCTGGTAGTCTGTGTTACCATGCAAAGCCACATAAGCACCTTGTACCTTTAATTTGATTTAGTTATTTATTTTTATTCACACATTCTTAACACTGTAATAAAATGTTTCTTACTTAACCTAATTCTTGATTGGTAATATTGTTTAACCAACATAAGCTTAAGCAATTAATATATGAGGTATATTTGATATTTGAGCCTAGAATCCATTTAGGTGTTTACACTGTACATTTAACACATTCAATAAGATTACATAGGCCTATATAGTCTTCTGGTCACAGTCTTGACTCAGCCTACTCTGGTCTTGGCCTGGACTCAGACAACGCTGGTAAATGGACATACGTTATTTGTAAAATTAATTCTATATATTCTGTGTGGAATAGTTTTACAGAGTATGGAATGTGTTGATGACTTGTTTTCCAAATGGAAAGTAAAATACACTATATGGTCAGAAATGTGGTCATTTCAACATCACACTTGTACGTGCATGTTGAGCATTTCAGTTCAAAAGCTTCACCTTTAGGGAGCTGGTCCTTCCTAACAGCTTTCACTAGATGTTTGAAGATAGCTGCAGGTATTTGTTCACATTCAAACACAAGAGCATCAGTAAGTTCGGGCGCTGATGCCGGTCATTTTTTAATTCATCCCAAAGGTGTTTAGTTGAGTCCAGGTCTGGGCTTTGTGCAGGCCAGCCAAGTTCTTCCACACCAGACTCAGTAAATTATTTCTTCATAGACTTTACTTTGTGCATGCTGGAACAGAAAAGGTACACTCCATTGTACTAAACATGTTTTATGCAGAGAGATAGTTTGTGAACACCTAAGATGTTTCCCTTTCACATTCTCATGAACTGTAGGTTCTCTGGCTATTTTGGGGGCACTCAAAGCCCATTTACAGCATCAGTACCAAAATGTGGTTTGTTTGCGGTTCATGAAAAAAAGTGTTGCAATGAAAATATTCCCTCATTAGTGTGGCCCAACCACAACAGTATTAAGGCCAATACTGAGACAAAATAAGGCACCAATGATGAGAAAATTACTAGATACAGTTAGATCTCTGTTGAGCTTAGTAGTTTGTTTATTGAATGGGAAACCAAATGCACTCTGCTTCTTCATTTATCTCCAAGGATCGATTTACATTCATTTGTAATTGCATGCTTGAAATTAATTACCAGTGCGTCATTAACACGGGTCATATACTGATCTCAACACGTTAATCCATGTCAGCTGAGGTTATCCGTGGAAAATAAACTTTTCTTCACAATGGTGAAATTCCCACAGTATTCCATTTACTCTGCCTTCTCCATTTAAGCCTTTTCTCACCTATTGCCTAGGGGACATGAGACGGCCCATAGTTCAGTTCAGAGGCACAAGTCACCTTGGAATCAATCGAAACAACCACGGAAGTTTACCACATTGTGCTTACCCTTTGGGAAACAGCCAGCTCTGTCAGACTCTTGACCTGAGGTTGGATTCACCGACCTTCAAAGGAAGGATCCTAGTGATTCAGCAAATAAAAACCCTGGACAGCCTCCTCATTTCCTTTCTACCTCAGTTTTAAAAGGGTCATTTCATCCATTATTTATTAATTTTATGTTTTGTCCCTAAATGTCCACTTATAATGTTAGTCGAGTCATAATTTATTTATTTATTTATTTATTTTTTTTTACCATTTCAACTCTCTCTGACCCTTAGAATTAAATTAACTATTTTTGCTGCTGTGCCTACCTGCCTTTAAGGCTTCTATGTAAACACCCACTATGGGCGACTACAGATTTGCATGTTGGTGACTACAGGTTTGCTGTTGGGTCCAGAAAAGTTTGTGCAGCCCCATCCTTTAATAACAGCCTCTTTGCAAAGTCTGAAATACATTACATAAGTATCTTACGCTACATGGCTAACCTTATCCAGAGCAGGATTTGTTCTGAGTAAAGACCGATATACTTCATATGAAATCGAAGAATGAATGGGTGATTTCAATCGGCGGTTAACTTGATTGAAATCTGCAAGGTTAACTTGATTGAAGAGGGAAGAGAAATCACTTCTGCAGGCAAACGGATGAAGATGCGGATTGCTCGGCGGTCTCCTTCGGATCCGTTAGAGTGTTTGGTGGAATACAGAGTAATCTCAACTCCTCCAGCGAGATGGAGATTGTATGGCCACAGTTTCAAGTCGGACGTTACTTCCTTGTGCCACGAGGCTGCACCTGAGAGCAGCGATGAACTGCATCTACACGCGGCGAGCAAAGTTGCTGGAAGCAAATCCCGGAAGCATTTCAGAGGTATTTCTACTCCTGATGATGTCATGGTTGAGGTGCGTTCTGTCGTGTGCCTCATCCAATAGGAGTTGAGAGTTCGATCCTTTAGTGAGCAAGGCTTCATGGGATTTGTAGTCTGTTTTGGACTTCCTTTGTTTGATTTTGGCGCAATTTCTATCAGTATAATTTATGACCTGGTATGTGGGGGCCTGAGTTAGGTTTTACAACTGTGTTAGGCCTGCCTTTGTCTTCTATCTGAATACATGAGGTCCAACACTGATGAGGGCAGTGTACCATGGGAAATGTAGTCCAGGGGAACACTTCAAAATAAGAGTCCTGGTGAAACATGAGGAAGACAGAATGTGACAGTGTTCCTGTGGATGCATTTTAAGGCCTACCTTCAAACTCAGTGCCTCTTTGCTTGACCTCATGTGAATATCAAAAGAAATTAGCCAAGACCTCAAAAAAAAAAAAAAAAGTCAGGTTCATCCTTGGGAGCAATTTCCAAATGCCTGAAGGTACCACGTTCATCTGTACAAACAATAGTACACAAGTATAAACACCATGGGACCACGCAGCCATCATACTGCTCAGGAAGGAAACACATTCTGTCTCCTAGAGATTAACATAGTTTGGTGCGAAAAGTGCAAATCAATCCCAGAACAGCAGCAAAGGACCTTGTGAAGATGCTGGAGGAAACTGATAGACAAGTATCTACAGTATATCCACAGTAAAACAAGTCCTATATCAGCATAACCTGAAAGGCTGCTCAGCAAGGAAAAAGCCACTGCTCCAAAACTGCCATAAAAAGTCAGACTACAGTTTGCAAGTGCACATGGGGACAAAGAGCTTACTTTATGGAGAAATGTCCTCTGGTCTGATGAAACAAAAATGTAACTGTTAGGCCACAATGACTATCGTTATGTTTGGAGGAAAAAGGATGAGGCATCAAGCTGAAGAACACCATCCCAACCGTGAAGCATGGGGGTGGCAGCATCATGTTTTGGGGGTGCTTTGCTGCAGGAGGGACTGGTGCACTTCACAAAATAATGAGGAAAATTATGTGGATATATTGAAGCAACATTTCAATACATCAGCCAGGAAGTTGAGTGGCCATCACAAAGCTCTGACCTCAATCCGATAGACAATTTGTGGGCAGAACTGAAAAAGTGTGTGCGAGCAAGGAGGCCTACAAACCTGACTCAGTTACACCAGTTCTGTCTGAAGGAATGGGCCAACATTCCAGCAACATATTGTGAGAAGCCTTTGGAAGGCTACCCAATACATTTGACCCAAGTTAAACAATTTAAAGGCAATGCTACCAAATACTAGTGTATGTAAACTTTTGACCCACTGGGACTGTGATGAAACAAATAAAAGCTGAAATAAATAATTCACTCTACTATTATTCTGACATTTCACATTCTTAAAATAAAGTAGTGATCCTAGCTGATCTAAGACAGGGAATGTTTTCTACGATTAAATGTCAGGAATTGTGAAAAACTGAGTTCAAATGTATTTGGCTAATGTGGATGTAAA
Organism: Myxocyprinus asiaticus; assembly: GCF_019703515.2. Classification (NCBI taxonomy): domain Eukaryota; kingdom Metazoa; phylum Chordata; class Actinopteri; order Cypriniformes; family Catostomidae; genus Myxocyprinus; species Myxocyprinus asiaticus. The sequence goes on from NC_059384.1 coordinate 25,558,236, forward strand.
CCTCTGACTTTAACCGTATCAGACAAGTGTGAATGCCACCCAAACCCCTTTTTCGTGGACTAGCTGGCAGAGAGGAAATTAACATTCAATATTTCACTTGAAGTTGAATAAACTCACATTGGTACACCAAATAGACCTTTAATGCTTGTCATGTTGCCAGAAAGAAATAGCAAATGGGTTTTTAATGACATACCATTAAAGGGATAGTTTACCCAAAAATGAAAATTCTCTCATTATTTACGCAACCTCATGCCATCCCAGATGTGTATGACTTTCTTGCTTCTGCTGAACACAAATAAATGTTTTTAGAAGAATATCTCAGCTCTGTAGATCCATACAATGCAAGTGAAGGGTGACCAGAAAGCTCCAAAAAGGAGATAAAGTCAGCATAAAAGTAATCCTTAAGACTCCAATGGTTTAATTGATGTCTTCAGAAGAGATCCAGTTGGTTTTGGGTGAGAACATACCAAAATAAAGACCAACTCCTTTTTCACTGTACATCTTGTCATTGCAGTCTCTAAGCATGATCATGATTTCAAGCTCATCCTAGCACTTGACGCATGTGCAGAGCACTAGATGGCGCTATTGGAAGTGTAATCAATCTTGAAATCATGATCGCCAAGGGGACTGCTGAGAGAATTTACATTTTTGGGTGAACTCACACTTTAATGCATACTATTCTAATATTCCAAGTGCTCACTTGTTAATTATTCAATTGTATCATAATTTCCAATAGTATTCAATTATATTATATATTTAAAAAAATATTTTATATTTAAAAAACATTTTTTAAACTTAATGTACAAAATTAATACGCCTGGATGTTCTTGTCAGTGGCCAAAAAAAAACAAAAAACAAAACAAAAACAGGGTACGCAACAAATGCAACGCATAGGGAAGCCACACAAAGGGTGTGCCAAATTTTGGTTAATTTTATTTACCCCCTTTAAATGTAGGCAAGTCAAGTCATTTTTATTTGTATAGCACCTTTCACAACACACATCGTTTCAAAGCAGCTTTACAGAAAATCATGCATTAACAGAAAATGAATCTGTAATATCTATAATGTCTTAGAGTCAGCATTGTGTAGTTTGATAAAATACGATTGTGAATTGTGTTTAAAAATAAGTAATTAAATAATAATTGTATTTAGAACCCCAGTGAGCAAGCCAAAGGCAACTGTGGCAAGGAACACAAAACTCCTTAAGATGTTGGTTAATGGAGAAAAATAACCTTGGGTGAAACCAGGCTCACTGTGGGGGCCAGTTCCCCTCTGGCTAACATCATGAACATAATGCCAATATTACTTATGTAAAGTGCAAGTCATGGTTTAAAATTATTAAACTAAGTAAGTGTTAAGGGTCAGTGTTTAAACAAAGATTTTACATGAACTGTAAGATTAATGACTAATGTCTTTGAAGTCCATCCTGGATTAACTGCATATGTTCACACAGATGCAATTGTCCTTGTTAGTTGGCAATTAATTGATAGTCTATCTATTCCATTTCAAGAGTGTAGTCCATCATTAGACCGAGGTGATGTAGGCAGAGATCAGTTAGGTGAATCGCAGTTCAACTAGCTGGTAATTTTGGTGAGGTCTATCCTAAATCCAAGGTTCAGGCATATGAAGTATCCCATGTCTTATGATTGAAGTTGGCATCAGTTCATCTTCTGAAGTCCATCGTAATAGACTGAAGTGATGTTTGGCTGGCACCGGCTGCTATTAGTTGTCATCACTCAGGAGACATGTAGCAGTGGAGTCCAACACGAAGCAGGAATGGAGCTGAATTCAGCCGGTTCTGGTAACCTCAGGATAGGAGTCCCGAGGTTGAGACAGGGAAACAAATAGAATAATATTAGCATATATGCCATTCAATTTACTGGAGAGTTATAGATCATGATCAATGTTTCTGGTTTCTGGTTCCAGCAGATGTAACTAAAGCAGCCTAATTGTGAGTTGAAGGATAAATTAGGTGTATGCCTGGCTAAATAGATGAGTCTTTAGTCTAGGCTTAAACTGAGTGAGTGTGTCTGCATTTCGAACAGTGTTAGGGAGAGTATTCCATAGTTTAGGAGGCAAATATGAAAAGGATCTACCACCTTTTGTGGATTTTGATATTCTAGGAACTATTAACAGGCCATAATTTTGCAATCATAATGAACGTGATGGAATATATCATGGTAGAAGGTCACTTAAGTACTGCGTAGCTACACCATTCAAAGCTTTGTACGTAGTTAACAGAATTTTAAAATGAATACAAAATTTAACAGGTAGCCAATGTAATGACGATAAAATGAGGCTAATATGATCATATTTCTTGGTTCTAGTCAGCACACTGGCTGCTGCTTTTTGAACCAATTGAAGTTTATTTATAGATCTTGCTGGACATCCTCCCAGTAATGCATTACAATAATCTAGTCTTGAGGTCATGAACGCATGAATTCGGTTTTCGGCATCAGCAACAGAGAGCATGTGTTGTAATTTAGCAGTATTTCTTAGGTGGAAGATGCTGTTCTACAAACATTGGTAATTGTGAAATTTCATCAGGTTTTGAAGAAATATAAAGTTGGGTATCGTCAGCATAACAGTGGTAACTTATTCCACGATTCCTGATAATATCTCCCAGGGGAAGCATATACAAGGAGAAAAGCAGAGGCCCTAAATCTGATCCCTGTGGCACTCCATACTTTTGTTTGGTTTGACAATTCCTCATTTACATAGACAAAGTCGTAGAGGTCTGCTAAACAGGACCTAAACCATGCTAATGCAAGCCCACAAATGCCAACATAATTCTCTAGCCTATTCAAGAGAATATCGTGTCAAATGCAGCACTAAGATCTAATAGCACTAGAAGTGAAATGCAGCTGCGATCAGATGATAAGAGCAAGTCATTTGTAACTCTGATAAGTGCAGACTCTGTACTGTGACGGGGCATAAACCCTTACTGAAATTGTTCATTTATACTATTTCTCTGTAGAAATGAACATAGTTGGGAGGATACTATTTCTAGTATTTTCGACATAAACAGAAGATTTGAAATCGGTCAATAATTAGCTAGTTCTCCAGGATCAAGTTGTGGCTTCTTAATAAGCAGTTTGATAACTGCCATTTTAAAGTTTCTTGGGACATGTCCTAAGGATAGTGAGGAGTTAATAATATTAAGAAGAGGTTCTGAGATTACAGGGAATACCTCTTTTAAGAGCTTGTTTGGTATTGGATCTAACATACATGTTGTGGCTTTTGATGTTTCGATAAGTTTTGTTAGCTCTTCATGACCTGTGACAGCGAAGGATTGAAGTTGCATGTGAGGAAAATTTTGAGACACTGTTTTCTGAGGTACTGTGGCAGATGATTGCATAATTCCAATTTTATTTTTGATTATTTCAATTTTATCAGTAAAGAAATTCATGAAGTCATTATTCTTGTGCTGCGATGGAATATCTGGTTCTGTTGAGGCTTTATTACTAACCAATTTAGCCACAGTACTGAATAAACACCTAGGATTGTTGTGATTATTTTCTATGAGTTTGCTAAAATATGCTGACCTGGCAACTTTTAGTGCCTGTCTGTAGCTACAGACACTATCCTTCCATGCACCGCAAAATACCTATAAATTTGTATTCTTCCACTTGCGCTCCATTTTCCGAGCTGCTCCATTGAAAACATGAGTGTGATCGTTGTACCATGGTGCAGGGCTTTTTTCTTTCATTTTCTTTAATCAAAGGGGGGAGACACTATCAAGAGTGCTAGAGAAGACTGTATTTATATTTTCTGTTATTTCATCAAGTTCTTCTAGGCTTTGGGTTTACTGAGTGTATAAGACAGATCTGGAAGATTATTAGTTAAGCAATATTTAGTGGTCGAAAGAATAGTTCTACCTGAATGATAGCATGGTGTAGATTGAGTAACATTAGCTGATCGCAGCATACAAGAAACGAGGTAATGATCCAAGATGTCATCGCTCTGCTGCAGAATTTCAATAGTATCAACATCAACTCCATATGACAGGATTAAATCTAGCATATGATTATGACAATGAGTTGGTCCTATCACATTTTGTCTGACTCCGAGAGAGTTGAGAATATCGATAAATGCTAATCCCAATGTGTCATTTTCATTATCTATGTGAATGTTGAAGTCACCAACAATTAAAGCTCTATCTACAGTAACTACAAGATCTGATAAAAAATTTTCAAATTCACCAACGAAATCAGAATAAAGCCCGGGTGATCTCTATACTGTAGCAAGGGTAAAAGATGACAGAGTTTTTTATTTATATCTGATGGTGTCACATTAAGCATTATTAGTTCAAAAGACTTAAACGTATATCCTGTCCTCTGAGTAACACCAAAAACTTCACTGTAAATTGTAGCAATACCTCCTCTTTGACCCTTCAGACGAGGCTTATGTTTATACCAATAACCTGGGGAGTAGATTCATTTAAACTAATATATTCATCCAGTTTAAGCCAGGTTTCAGTCAAACAGAGCGCATCCAAACTATGATCTGTAATAATTTCATTTACGATTAGTGCTTTGGTAGAAAGAGATCTAATGTTTAGTAGCCCTGCCTTCATATGATGTTTATCTTTATTTTTTTTTATTTTTTTTGTTCAAGTTTGACCTTAATAAAAAAAAAAAAATTCTAAATGATTTAGTGAGAGTTTTGTGTTTGGTAGTTTGGGGAACAGACCCAGCCTCTATGTGATATCTAGGTGATACAGTCTCTGTTTGTTATAGTTTATGTGACCTGTGTGACATCTCAAGGCAGCTAGCAGATGTTCGGATTAACCAGTTTGTCTGCTTCCTTACCTGGGCCCCAGTTAGTCAAATACTATCATTAAGACTATGAGCCAAATTACTAGAGAGGAGAGCGGCACCTTCCCTGGAGGGATGGAGTCTGTCTCTCTTTAGCAGGTCAGGTCTACCCCAAAAACTCTTCCAGTTGTTTGTAAATCATATGCCATTCTCCAGACACCATTCAGACATCCAGCCATTCAGTGACACTAAGGTACTATAAACCTCGTCACCACGACGATCAGGGAGGGTGCCAGAGCATATTACAGTGTCTGACATAGTTTTTGCAAGTTCACACACCTCTTTAACATAATCTCTAGTGATTTCCGACTGGCGAAGCCGGACCTCATTAGTGCCGACATGAATAACAATTTTAGAAAATCTACATATAGCATTAGCCAGCACTTGTAAATTTGATCTTATGTCAGATGCTCTGGTACCTGAAATGTATTTAACAATAGTGGCCAGAGTCTCTGTTTCCACATTCCTTACATGGGTGCATCACTGAGTGGGGAGAATCGATTAGAAAACCTAACAGGAATGAGAGAGTGGTGTCGCTTTGCTGAGCGAGTATGCCACCGAGATGTCACCCAGTCCCCCTGCTACGGGGGCTCTAGAGCTGGAACCAAACTGTGTGTGTTGCTTGCTGTTCTACTCGCATCCGAAACAGTATTTACCGGCTTCTCTTTCTCACTGACCTCCACTAGCGTTCTCTAACTCATTAACCTTCTCCGTCAGCCTGACTAATTCCTTACATTTATCACATGTGAATCCCTCACTGCTGATGGAAGAAGCTAAAAATGTGACATGCAATGCAGGGAGAAATAACATGAGCGGATGCCATGACTTACCGCAATTAATTGTTGTTGTTGTTGTTGTTTGTTTGTTGTTCCGAGCGGTGAGGGTTTGAGGTCGATGTGAATCCCTCACACAATTGTTTGTTGTTGAGATTTTTCTTGATAAGCGGTGCTTTGAGATCGATGCAATAATCCATGTAACAGAGGAGAAAAACGGGTGCGTGCGATAAAATGCACGCAGTTTAATCGCGATAAAAATAGAAAGCGGATGCACTCGGAAAATGGCAGATGTTAAGGATTAAAAGTTGAAAACGGATAGATAAGCGATGCTAAAAAAGCTAGCAGGCTACAAACACAGACTCGAGCTAGGCACCAGCAGCAACAGGTAAAATACACACAGATGAAACAGTAGAAAAGTGGAAAAACGCAACACGCGGTTAAATGACAAAGGATAAACGATGAATGTATGAGAACAAGATTAAGCAATGTTAAGCAGGCTAGCAGGCTACAAACACTCGTGCAGCGTGCCATCAACAACAGGAACAGGACATTCTAATGTCACTGTTAGGATGTCTAGATTCTGTGCAATATTTTTGCAGTGTATAAGGGCAGTGAGGCACCATTTTGGGTTGTTCAAATCGCCACATTGGTGAACCCTTTGGGGATCCTCTACCCTTTTACAAATGGCTGTTCCCTAGTAACAAATTGGATCCCATAAGTTCCTGCAAGAACTCTGAAGACTGTCAATGGTTCTTCCACTATCACCATCATAAAGGAAAGGTTTTCAGACACTTTATATATATTGAAGTTTCTTAAGTACTGTACAAATGTACATCTGAGGCACTTTCAAAATGGTGTCAACATGTTATTTACAAAGTTCTTCCAGTGTCAATCTGAGGAACCACAAATGTTGCCTAAAGTATATTTTCATTTTACTGAGTGTAAAATAGCATAGTTTTTCTCCTACTGATAGCTACTCTTGCTAAATAGACACATTATCCTACGTTTATGTTGCATGATATCTTGTTATATATCAATCTATGATACATTATTTTTCAGAATAGCATATGCTCTTTCAATCCCTGACCCTATTTCTTCCTCTCCAAAATAAAAAGGGAGAATGAATGTCAAAGTGGCACATAGAGAATAAAGATTTGCATAAAAATTGAACACCTCTTTCCTAGCTCTCACCCTGATGATTAGAATAAAAAATATAGAGCAATACAAACAACATCTTCTCTGGCTCTGAAAAGGAATGTAAATATTGAGTGAGTGGGTGAAATAGAGCTTACGTATGCTTTTAGAAGAGACTTGGAATCCATTCCATTCCTGTTTCTAAATACCTTGCATAGGATCCATTTCCAACTGATGAATTAATGATGACAAAGGGGGAAATTATATGTAGGAAGGACAGTAATATGCATTCAATTGGCACAATCCATAAGATATGATTCATCATCAAAACACTTTCAATTGTCATGATATGTTTAAATGGAAGTCAGCTATGAACTGTGTATGGTGCCTAGCAACCACAACTTATATCATGGCACTAGTATTTTTTTCAATTATTCCAGTCAAGATTTTCTGCAAATTGCTTTTGGCAAGGAGTTTTAATGATGCTTTTTGATTAAGATGTTTTTTTTTAGCAAACACTCAAATATCTTGCTGTTTGCTCGATTTAGTTAAAATGGGTAGTTCTTTTCTATTCTAAATCAATAGAAGGAGATGCAGAATGAGACATTCGGTCACCAATCACTTTCATTTCATTTGGGGAATAAATGCAAGGACAGTGAATGTTGACTGAGGCTGTCCTTTTTTTGTTTTTGTTTTTTGTAGGGAGACAGACACGAAGAGAAATGTGAAATTTTGAATGACTTGGCGTGAATGACTTCGGCATCACCCATACTGAGTATGAAACAAAGGTGGCCAATATTATGAAAGTGAATGAATACTGTCTTTAGAAAGTAGTTGTTGTGACATCAAAAGTCAATGGCAGTTAATAAAGTAAATTTGGCTTTGAAGCTGGTGTTTTTTTTTTTGTTTTTGTTTTTTGTGCTAGTGCTTTAGCTGACATTCCTCTAATCTTATCGCAACAAGCAAGGCACAAACTCTACAATGAGATTGCACTTTCTTCAGGATCCAAAGAAAATATCCTATCCTTCAAAAAAATCTGAAAATGACTCATCTGTGGATGGATTTTGGATGGATTGATAATGAAGCCCGCTCATCAAACAGAAGGGCCCTTTCAAGATGAAAACTCTAAAGATAACTTGATGCATAAATGATTCACATATAATCATTTCCATTATTATATGATTGTTCTGCCATTTTCAATCAAATAAGAGGCTCCTCATACAAAAGCATAATTTCAGGGCATGATTCACGACTCTCAAGTCTGTTATTAAAAGATATGCTACTTATGCATATGTTTAGTTTATTCTGTCATTTCCAGCTGTGCAAAACTTGTGTGATTTTAGGTAACATCAGTTCTGTTGAGTTCAGTAAAAGGAATAGTTCACCTAAAAATTTAAGTTCTGTCAGTTACAGAATGACTCATGTTGTTCCAAACCTACATGCTGTAACGTGTAGGCAGGCTGAAGACACAGGAGCAGACGAAGACGATGAAGTGTGATAACCCAAGAGCAGTTTATTTACATGAGTGATATCCAAAAATGTGAATCCAAAACAAATGACTTGACACAATGTTACAATAACACAATACCAGAAAATGACAATGGCAAACATGAGGGCTTAAATACATGAACATGGGTAACTACAAGACAGACAACCAATGAAAAACTAAACTAATGAACATGAAAACAAGGCAATGAAACAAGGACCAATGATAAAACAGAACTGATAACAAGACTGTAAAACAGACCAATGAAGAGACAGGACTAATAAACATAGTGGAACAAGAGGGTCACATGACAGTAACATGACAAGGAACCAGTAAGAACAAAACACATGAAAACTTGGAGTGTGGCCTGGTGAGACAGGACGTGGGGCGTGGCCTGGCGAGACAGGACAGGGAGCAGGAGACCAGGGTGGAGCCAATGGCCAGTGAAATGGCTTCCAGGCGATTTGGGTGGTGGCTCCAGGAAGGGAGCAGGGTCAAGAGACCTGGGAGGCGGCCACAGGACATGGTCAGGAGACCTGGGAGGCAGCCACAGGACAGGGACAGGAGGCCTGGGAGGCAGCCACAGGACAGGAGGCCTGGGAGGCAGCCACAGGACAGGAGGCCTGGGAGGCAGCCACAGGACAGGAGGCCTGGGAGGCAGCCACAGGACAGGAGGCCTGGGAGGCAGCCACAGGACAGGAGGCCTGGGAGGCAGCCACAGGACAGGAGGCCTGGGAGGCAGCCACAGGACAGGGACAGGGTTAGGAGGTGGAGGCTCAGGGGGCAGAGCTGTGCAAGTCTCAGGGATTGGCCACAATAGGGGAACAGTCTTGGTGGCTATGAGCACAGGCAGTGGAAGGGTAACAGTCTCCATGTTTGTAAGCATGGGCAGTGACAAGAGAATTGCTTTTGTGGTCGTGAGCGCTGGCAGAGACTGAGGAATTACCTCCGTGGTCGTGAACATAGGCAGAGACTGGGGAATGACCTCTGTGGCCGTGTGCACTGGCAGAGACTGGGGAACGACCTCTGTGGCCGTGTGCACTGGCAGAGACAGGGCAGTAGGAGCCCTTCTCTTCTTCCACTTCCAGATGGCTGTGTTAGGCTCAGAGGTAGATGTGGGAACATGGCAAGATGGGGCTGCTTGACAAGGCATGGCAGGCATATTGGCTTGGCTTGACATGGCAGGTGGGACAGCATGGCATGACGATGCAGATGTAGCTACATGGCATGACGTAGTTGACATGGCAACAGGGCAAGGCAGGGCCTCTTTACTAGACATGGCAGGCATGGTAACATGGCATGATGTGGCAGACATGGCAACATGGCATGACATGGCAGGAGTGGCAACAGGGCATGACAAGGTAGGAATGGCAGGCGTGGCATCATGGCATGGCAGACATTGCAGCATGACATTACAAGGTAGGAATGGCAGGCTTGGCAACATGGCATGACGTGGCCACTGAGGCTTGCAACTCTGGCTCTGGGATGAACGAGGCTTGCAACGCTGGCTCCTTGGCCATGGCGGGCGTGGGCGCTGGCTCGGTGGCCATGTCAGGGGGTGCTGGCTCGGCGGCTGCTGTAGGAGTGCATAGTTCCTCATCAGTCTCTCCTACAGTGAGAGATGAACCACTCATCCACAGGGCAAAGTCGATGTATTGAGCCAGACTGAAGGTACTCCGACCGCCTGGCATCAAGAAGAAAACCGGCTCATTCAAGCGTGCACGGAAAAAGTATTTGAGGGCGATCTCATTAAAACCAACCTTGTAGGCCAGAGCGAAGAAGTCCTCCACATATTCTTCAATGGGAAGTTTTCCTTAGCGTAGACATAGTAGCTGATCTGCTGGGTTCATTTTGTGGGGTCAAGTATTCTGTAATGTGTAGGCAGGCTGAAAACACAGGAGCAGACAAAGACGATGAAGTGAGAGAACCCAAGTGTATTAACATATGTGATATCCAAAAACGTGAATCCAAAACTTGACTTGACTTGACTTGACTTGACTTGACTTGACTTGACTTGACTTGACACAAAGTTACAATAACACAATACTTGACAAATGACAATGGCAAACATGAGGGCTTAAATACATGAACATGGGTAACTACAAGAGAGCGACAGCCAATGAATGACATGTCTAAATTAATGAACATGAAAACAAGGCAATGAAACAAGAACCAATGATAAAACATAACTGATAACAAGACTATAAAATATAGACCAATGAAGAGACAGGACCAATAAACATAGTGGAACAAGAGGGTCACATGGCAGTAAAATGACAAAGAATCAATAAGAACAAAACACATGAAAATATGTCAGGAACAAGGAACTTAGTTTTCAAAATAAAAGACATGAACAAAAACACACAGAAACGTGACACATGCTGTGATTTTATTTATTTATTTTTTCTTCTGTGGAACACAAAAGGACAAATTTTGAAGTATCTTTACAGAGGTTTTTACATACAAAGACAGTTCATAGTTACCACAGCTTGGCTAAAGTGCTGTTTGTGGAATACTTTCTTCATCCACAAAGCAACTCACAATACCTTAAAACACCAAACAATTTTTTTTTTTTTTCTGTGATTTGTAGCCGTGATTAGGGTTTTCAATAGAAACAATGTTTTCCTGTAAAGCCAATTCACACCTGGAGCGAACATTTGTGCACTTACAAAGAAATTTATGTATTTTTTTACGGTGATTGTTTCGATTTTTTTTTCTGTGCCAGACAATGAAATGCCCTGACCAATAAAATTGTCGTATAAAACTCCTATTTTTCTTCTCATCCATGTTGAGTGGAGGGCAGACCAGTTCAAAGGTGCTTTGCACCACCTACCGTACCGCAGTAAAATTGCTTGTCGATTAGTGGTACCTATTGTAAAGGCGTGAATGTGCTAACGGTGATCATTTGCCTTGCTTTGAATGTGAAAGGGCCATTCGTCGGCAATTCGTTTTGCATCATCATGTCACCTAAGGTGTGCAAAGGCCTTCAGTTTATCACTGATAAGCAGGGACTACTGTTATTTGCCGTAACTGGACTGTATGCTGTAGATCTGTCCAATGTTTTGTTTTAATTTTAGTGTTAATTGTTGCTTAATGGTTCATTTGGCCTGATATGTATCTTAAGTGCCATCATTAGTTAACAAAAATTATTTGGCCTGCTAAAAGAAGATAGCAGTTCACTAACTTGCTAATTGAATACTTTGTAATTGCTTTATCTATTTGTAAACAGCTTTCCTAACCCTTATGATTTCATTAAATTTGTTAAAGTGACATTCCCCCTTTTTGTTAAAGTGACATACATTTGGCTACAACACAATGTGAAACCATATCTCTGCCACATATTCAGAAGAAACAAAATTAGCTGAACTGGCCCCCTGCTGCTGAATTCATCCATGTTTGCTACACAACAACACTGGCAGTCTAAACATGAATATTTTAAAACAACATTCCTCAGTAAACTTCTGTCATACATTGTGATAAAGTCATATTTAATTAAAGGTTCCCTGCCTTTTAATAATCCTGGTACCGCCACCCAAAACAGCTTGAGTTTTCCTCATCTCTCAAATTGCTCAGCGATAATTCTTGTGATATCTGCAGTCACACAATTAATGACAACCATAACTGCATACTTTAGTATATTTCCATATCCTCATACACTTATTGTGAAGAAGGGAGGTAAAACAGGACACCACATTAGTATGATTGGCTGGCTCGATTGATGCAATTGATAGAGCTGTTGGGACCAGGAAGTTCATAATCCCTGGAGCACAATTGTACTTTTTAGTTATTTAACTTTGATAAGCAGTATCAAACTATGACACCATGTATTGTAGCCACACTGAAAACCCTAATAAGTTCATTGCACTCATTTGATTGAGTAAACTCGTTCCCTCAATTCCATTGAATAACGGGGTCTCCCAAAACTTGAGTATTTAAGTTCAATTAACTTGGTTTTCAAGTAGAGTGAACTTAACTATTTAAGTTGAGTTAACTACATGCAAGTAGACTTAACTCAGATTTGAATTTAAATATTGTTGTTTCTACTGTTGTACATTTTAATTGAACTGATTCAATTTTAGATCAAACAAAAGCACAGCTCAAATAAAGATGATAACTGATTCTAGGTCAGTTATTAAATAATTATTTACAGTAATGCATATATGCACTTCACATGTACAAAGAGAACTAAGATAGTGCGACCAGGGTCCAACTTGACCAAAGAGACACAGAACACCCTAATGGTGACATTACACCAAACATCTATTTGCAACAAAGCATAAATAATACAACAAAAGAGCTAAAACATCTATGAATTCTTAATAACAATTATTTAAATTCCCCAATCTGTTCCCTCTGGCCAAGGAAACATAATTCAAGCAGTAAAGGATTGTGGGTATTCCCCGTAGCCTCAATTTTGTACACAGTAGTTTGAGTTATTAACACTTCAAATCTTAAGTCTATGGATTTTTAAGAAAAATAAGTTCAATGAACTTAAATATTTGAGTTATTAGTCCAAAACTTGACATTTCAAGTAATACTTAAGACAGCTTGATTTTTACAGTAATGACAACTTTGGGGTTTACAGTGCAAGGCTTTAGGTGTGTGTCTATACAGAAAACACTTTAAAACATAAACATACTCCGATAAAAAACTTGCCCCGGCCTACCCTATGTCTGACTTTTCATGATTAACCCCCACCCCCACAGTCTCACTGATCTCTGGTCAGACTTGTTGAGGAGTTGTTACATACAGATGCTGTGAGCATTTCAAACTTGACATTTCTAGGAAAAATTGTCTTTAAAGTAATTCACTAACCATGTAAGGCCGATGATTTACACCGATTGGCCAAAACATTATGACCTCTTGTCTATATATATTGTTGGTCTTCCACGTGCCAACAAAACAGCGCCGACCCATGGAGGCATAGACTCTACAAGACCCCTGAATGTGTCATGTGGTATCTGGCACCAAGATATTAGCAGCAGATCCTTCAAGTCCTGTAAATTGCGAGGTGGAGCCACCTTGGATCTGACCTGTAGGTCCAGCACATCCCACAATTTGGAGGCCAGAGTAACACCTTGAACTCCTCATCATGAACCATTCCTGAAAAATGTGTGGAGTGGCAGGGTGCATTATAATGCTGAAAGAGGCTACTGCCATCAGGGAATACCATTGTCATGAAGGGGTGTACCTGGTCTACCATGATGTTTAGGTAGGTGGCACGTGTCAAATTGACAACCACATGAATGGCTGGACCCAGGGTTTCCCAGCAGAACATTGCCCAGAGCATCACACTCCTTCCACCGTCTTGTTGTCTTCCCACAGTGCATACTGGTGCCATCACTTCCCCAGGAATACGGTGCACACATACATAGGTGCACACATGATGTAAAAGAAAACAGGACTCCTCTGACCAGGTGACCTTCTTCCATTGCTTCAAGGTCCAGTTCTGATGCTCGCGTGCCCATTGTAGGCACTTTCGATGATGGACAGGGGTCATGATGGGCACTCTGACCGGTCTGTGGCTACGCAGCCCCATACACAGCAGGGTGCAATTCACTGTGTGTTGTGACACATTCTTCCTGTAACCATCATTAAAATGTTCTGTGACTTGTGCCACTGTAGACCTTCTGTCAGTTTGGACCAGACGGGATAGCCTTCGTTGCCCTCGTAAATTGATAAGCAGTGGGCGCTCAACACCCTGTCGCCGGTTTGTGGTTTGTCCCTCCTCAGACCACTGTGGGTAGGTACTCAGTACTGGAGCACCTCACAAGCCTTGCAGTTTCAGAGATACCCAGTCATCTGGACATAACAATTTGGCCCTTGTCAAAGGCGCTCAGGTCTTTACTCCTACCCATTTTTCCTGCAATCAACACCTTGACTACAAGAAGCTTCACACTGCGTTTCAGAATTTTGCTTTTGTTACTTGTTTTTTTTTTATTTTATTTTATTTTTTTATGTTTGTTATTGTATATTTTGTTATTGTTGTATTTTGTATATTTCAAATTTTCCTTTTAGTAATATTTTCTATCCCAATTGTAACGATGTTGCTGGCACTGGCAGTGACAAAGACGATGAAGTAAAGAACCCAAGTGCAAATTTATTCCAACTCGTGATATCCAAATCCCTAAACACAAACATGAATGAAACATAAACAAACTTGACATAAGCTTGACTAGACAAACTTGAATTCACAACCAAATTTACATACAACAAACCTGACAATGGAAAACATGAGGGTTAAATACATGAACATGGGAGCACACATGACAAGGATAACCAATAAACACAAAGAACTCTAAACAAGATAACAAGACAATCAACCAATGAAAACAAGACACATGAACATGGAGAGAAACATGAAATCACATGACAAGGGAACCACATGACATGAAACAGGAACTAGAATTTCAAAATAAAAGACATGAAAAACATGAACCAACAAAATACACATGACACCAATTATTGTCTCTGCATTTATATTGTGTCAACATTGATTAAATGCCTGTAACAAGGGGCATAAGTTAAGGGCTGTTTGTGTTTGGGGTTGGCTAAATTTTAAATTAAACCAATAAAACTAAAGCCATTGCATGCAGTGGGACAATAGCTGTCAAGATTTAGGGATGGGCTAAATAAATTGTAACCAATAAAATGAAAGCCAATGTATACAGTGACCCAATAGCTGTCAAGATCCAGTTTGACATTAATGACCAACATGGGTGACCATTTTATCTAATAGGTGAGAAATGCAAATGTCACTCAGGTGTGGAAAAAGTCCCCTGACAGACAACCTCAGGGGATTACGTACCATGGCAACAAATGGGCATAGCATGGAAGGAATCCTCAGTCACATACATCTGAAATGGTATATAATCAGATGTATACGGGCCTGTGTCATTTGAGTCTCCTGGCCAGTGAATTTCTGAATATGTCTGAAATTCAGTGGTGTATACTGGAGTCTACAGGTTTGTATACAACTATTTGCATGCAGTGTGTATTAAATCAAGTTGTTAAAAACATGTTGTTTAAAACTCTTTATTAAAGATTTACATTCTGAATAAAAAATAAAAAAAATAATATAGGTTTAATTTCTTTACAAACTAATGAAGTTATTTGTACTCTGGCTCTGCACTTGTGGTCCAGTTGTGTTGCAAAATGACTGCCAACCAGACAGTTATCAAGTATAAACTGAGGAGTTTTTCATTCCGCGTTTGACGTACAGTACATCCCCTTGTGCGTGTTACAGGCCCTTTCTTATGTGTATTCTCCTGCCTGTGTAACTAAAAGATTTTCCATCTCTGTGATGTTGTGGTAATGGCTTGCACAGCTTCTGTTGTACTGTATCATTCCAGCTATGAATAGAGATTAGTGTGGGCTGGCTCCAAGCACTGTGATTCCCTGCCATAGCTGTGCGCTGCAGTTTTACTGAGGTAAGACTGCAACTGTCAAGAGGAGGTTTTGAAATGAAAAGCTGGCGTGGCTGTTTTTGCTTTGAAAGCCAAAATGAACTAAAATTGAACCTGTGACAACTGCAGAAGACTGACAGTCAGCATGTGTGGTATTCAGAGTTGGGGAGTAACTTGGGTGAATATAGGTAAAGTGGGAAACTTTCTGACAATTTGTCATTGCCGTTGTTTTTAAAATATGATCCAAATGGCTACATGGGTGTCATTTCAGAATAGTTTAGGATGAACTTAATGCTGATTTTTAGTAAATAAATAATAAACAGTCAGGGTTGTGGAGTAACGGGAATACATATTTAAAATACATAATATAGGTAACTGTATTCCACTACAGTTACAATTTAAATCATTGGTATTTGGAATACAGTTACATTCAAAAAGTATTTTGATTACTGAAGAGATTACTTTGCATTTTATTGTCATTTGTTTCATTTAATATTTAGTCCTTTCAGATGGAAAACATTTATACGTATAAATGATGCAATCCAAAGTGCATTTGAACAGCGGTGAAACACTTTCTTATGATGTGTTACATTCATACGAGCAGACAGAGAAGTAAGTTTGAAGTAAGTTTGGAGCAGAAGAAATAGAAATAAACCTTGTGTAAATTGTCAGCTTTACGCTAAGCTAAAATGCTATTTCTAGCCATTTTACATGCACGTTACCAGGCACGATAATTTTTTTTTTATCAAGAAAATTCACGTTGGATCATAATTTCTTTTTTTCTAGTAAGACCTTTGATATTAGGGCAAAAATCGTATTCTTGATAATAATTTTTTTATTGTTTTCCTGTAAAAATATCTAAAAATCCTTAAAACAAGATCAATTTGATTTATCTTGTTTTAGGAACAACACTGCATAAGATATTTAGGTTTTTCAGAGAATGTATTGTTAACATGTGTATTTTGTCTTACTGTACTGGCAGAGTTTTTATAGTCAAAACAAGTGAAAAAATCTACCAGTGCTGAAGAAGTAATCCAAAGTATTTAGAATACGTTACTGACCTTGAGTAATCTAACGGAATACATTACAAATTACATTTTACAGCATGTATTCTGTAATCTGTAGTGGAATACATTTCAAAAGTAACCCTCCCAACCCTGTATACAGTACACATACAGAAGACGATTAAGCTTATGTGTCGCACTTTACCTGTATTCACCCTAACTAAAAGTAGTGTAGCTGTTAACTAAACTAAAATTTTCTGTAGTGTGACAGGAGCTCAGCTGTTTTTTTATAATCATGTAGCCATTCCAGTAATAAGATATGTAACACTTAAAGGATGGGCAAGGAGGAGCCGGGAACCGGCTGAATAGTAAACAATAACTTTAATGGTAAACTTAAATCCAACATAAACAAACGTGCAGCGCAGCCACGTGCATCTCTCTCTCTCTCACGAACTGGCATCTCCAGCTGCCCCTTATCTCACTCTTCCGCTGATCAGCTGATTTAGCGGCAACCGTAATCCTTCCTCATAATGATGAAGCATGTTTTATGTAGTTATTATCAGTGCTGGGGAAGCTACTTTGAAACTGTAGTCTGACAAGCTACAAGCTACTTATAGTTTAACCCTTAAACACATACCTTGGGTCTTTAGAGTGTTTTATTGTTTTTTTCGCACTTCAATAAATTATATTTTTTATTATTATTATTTCATATCTATTTAAGTTTACTATCACAGGATATCTATTTCTTTGTTTATTACAAGAGGAATTAGTACTATATTCATACAAATAAACACTATATCACATTGATTTCCTGTGCAACAATGAATTATCAACAATGGTGAATTATCAGTATCCCATATGCATGTACACATACAAATTATACTTGTTATTTCTTACTCAAGGTGGCACTGATGTTTCAGTGATTGACATTGCTAGCTGATGTATAAACAACACTGAAGTAAACTATAGCAAGTGTAGCACATGAAAAGTATGATATGACTATTGTTATTTGGGAGTACTACTGAAATAATGTAAGTTGTTCATCTATTTATACTCAATAAGTGCCTGAGAAAATACATATGTGTAACTGTGGTGAGCAGGGCGTGGCCGAGAGATAAGGATGGACAGCTGGGGGAGATTTATCGCAATCAGCCGGGAGTGAGATAAAGAGGAACCAGAGCCGCAGTTCGAGAGGGAGAAAGAGAGAGAGAGAGAGAAGAGGGCTCACCGGCCCCCGAATACACCGCCAAACGGTCCTCAGCAAGCTGGACTGCCTCCATCAGCGACACTGGGCGATGGCACTGGACCCACTCAGCCATCCTTTTCTGTTGCCAGCTGACGCACTGCTCCAGCACCACCAGATCGGGCAACTCCTCAGTGTCGCGAGCTTCAGCCAGTGGCGAGGACTCTATGACAGCGCATCCTTTCTCCTCCAAAATCCCGGGTTTCAGCACCAATGTGGCAGACCTTTGCCTTTCTTATGAAGGAGGAAGCAGGAGCCGGGTAAACATCCAAACGTAAAACACATACTTATCAGTGTCACACATAACGGTGTGCTTTTCAGCACCCCCTCAACATAGACACACACACAGACAGCTTCGTGCATTTCTCTCTCTCTCCTCTCTCTCTTTTTTTTTTTACAATGTCACTATCTGATTGCAAATAACTGAATAATTGTGCATGAGGAATGTTTTAAGCAAACTTTTTTGGAATTAAAACAAGGTAATGCAATACACTTATTATTTCAATGAGTCTTGTTTATTTAGTAAACTATCCAAAGATATACACACTCAAAATATACTGTACAGCAAACGGAGACTGTATGTCAAACTCAAAGTCAAAGTGCGATATTGCAACAACTACGATCGTCTGTGTTCAGCGACTGCTAGCGGGTCCTTGAATAACGTATAACATGCAAGGAAGGGCAGCCGGTGGAGATTCTGGTGCCCCTCTAAGGTAAGATGGTGCCCCCCTAGGGAGTTAATGCCCCACACAGACAGCATAATATGCGTATAGGGAGCGGCAGTACTGTGATTATTAACATCAGAGTGTCTGAAATATTCTTTGTTTCATAGAATAGATTTACCCACCCCTGTACTTCTTTAAAAGTAAGCAAACTGTGGTTGGACACTTTAAATAAACATCAGACAGAGCAATGGTGGTGCGTAATGATGGTAATGCATTATTTTAGTTAGTGATCTTCCGTTATCAAAGAAAAAGATTCTGAGCCTGTCTGAGCAGCAGCCAGAATATGCTGCAAGTTCGTCAGATGTTTTGCAAGTAGAAGTTTGGCTTCTTCGCTATAATGAAGGCTATTTATAAACAGACCAAAACATAATTTAGCATTTGTTCGCACTACACCACTACTTGCTGGGAAAATGTAGTTTGCTACTGGAAAAGCTACACTGTTTTGAAAGCAGCTGAGCTACTATCAAGCTACTGAAAAATGTAGTTAAGTTAGTAGTGCCGCTACTTGTAGTTACTCCCCAACACTGGTTATTATAAGAAGCTAAACACTATTAAAGTGTGCAAAACTGTGGTAGTCAATATTCTAGCGCATCGCTTGCAAGCCATTTGCGTATCACAAGCTGCTAATATTGCAGCACAGAACAATTCAGGCAGCGCTTCACTTTCTGTAAATCTGCAAGTAAACGTGTCCACTTTGTGGCAATTTTGCTACACGGTTGAGTGCATAACAGCCTAAATCGCTGTGTATTGTTTGTTGCTTTTTGCTTTCAGAACAACACTTGATGTAAATAAAAGGCACTGCTATCCATGCCGGAGATTTTCAGGTGGCTGGTCTTCAAGCAGCTGGTCTCGACTTGCTTTTGCTGTACTTTGATGGCATACATCACATTAACATGGCGGTGTGACGACTAAAGTCAGACAAAATTTCTAACCTACATGCACTGCTTCAAGTCAAACAATGATTGGTCTGTGAAGTACTGCATGAAGTCAAAAGGTGTTCAACTTGAACTGCATCTCGATTTACTGATTGGCGAGATTTGCCAGTTGAAGTCAAGGAAGGAGTTAAAAAGAGAGCAGTCAAGCCGGACACTTTGCGCTTCCCGTTGTGTGCTGAACCTATATCAGTCACGAAAGATCACGCAATGTTTGCAGACGAAGTGGAATTCAGATAGACAGATGCTTGAATTTTACACTAAATAATCCGAAACATTGTTCATTTGAAAGGGTTATGTGCTGCTTGATATAGTGCCTGCTGTGTGTGTACAAGCAGAAAGTCCAATGAAAGCCTGTATTATTTTAATACCAATAAAGGAATCAGTATTTGTAATCATTTTGAATTGTATTTATTTTTTTAAAGAATAAACATGATATTATTATGACAAACATAATATAACATGATATACACATGATGTACTGTGAGATTTTTCGCAGAATAATCAGAATAAACACCTTGGTACTGGCATTCTGTCATATTACTCTTATTTCTGATAAATCAGAAGTAGTAAGAGTAATATGTGTAGTATGCCACTGCAAACACAGCCCATGAAACACGTGTAACCATTGTAACTTTGTGAGTCTGGCCAATCGAGAATAAGCTCATTCGTCATTCAGAGCTTGTGCAGCTCCTCAGGAGCAACTGCAGCTGCTGAGCCAGATGGCTGCTCTCGAATCGCTCTCACGGTACTTTGATAGCATACGTCACGGTGACACGCCAGTGGCGCTGTCTCAAGTCGGACAACATTTCTAACCGACATGCACTGCTTCAAGTCCAGCGCCTATTGGTCTGCCCAGCGCTGCATGAAGTCGAACACACCTATACACACCTATTCTTACCTGTCTATCAGATCATGTGATTAAGGTGAATGATCATGTGACTGAACTCCAGAAAAAAACTAAGATTTGTATGCAATCCACTAAGGGAAAAGCATTACCTATAACTGCTATAATCGTTGGATTTATTTTTCTTTATTGTGGAGTGCCTTGACCCTACTCATCTGTTGTGAATGGACTAAACCTTAAATTTAAAGAGATTTATTTGCATGAATTTCATCAATAATTTCATCTAGGACCACAGGAGCAAACAATATTAAGGTAAAAGCTATCAATATACCCACTTGCTATATTGCAAATAAAGATCTCCTTAGCTCTAAGTCTGTTAAATGAGGAATTGTGTGAACTATTTCATACTTAAATGGACTGAGCTACATTTTAAAGAATAGATGTGTTAGGGTTGATTGTTTGTTTCACTTGTTTCTCTGTTGTAAATAGACTTTATCAGAGATTGATCAAACCATATGCTATTTCTTCATCTTATAAACATTCTATTTATCTAACTCAATTAGGTTTGTGTAGCTCAGCCGAAGAGACACTTGTTACTCTTTAAGGGTATGTTCTATTCAGAAGTGATCATCCCTATGTCCTCCTCACTACGAAGACTTTACTTTCCGCTGTAAGTGATTTGGATAACTGAATTGTGTGGGGCACAAAAACAACAGTCATTTGAAACTCACTTTTTATGTAATTTTTTTTTTTTCGATCCTACAGTATGGTTACCATAACTGTTCTCCATTAAGTGCCATGCGAAGGCGTCATCTATGCCTTTTGGAATGCATGGTAATTGAGATCCCCATTGTTTTGTGGCAAATAAATAGTACCCAGATTAACAACAACAACAAAAAAGTTTACTTTTTTCTACTTAAAATGATGACTAGCTTGTCATGCTACAGTTTCAAAGTAGTTTTCCCAACACTGGTGGTTTTTGAGTAGTGTGTGACAATTGTACCTACTGTACCGTATTGCTGATTATTAAACCAAATTAAATGTGCCCTGACATTCAAGACAATATACAGGGATTTGCAGCGTAGCTTCTCTGCATGCACCAAATCTGTTCTCCTTTGCCTTTCTAATTAGCAACAGCGCCAACTTGCCTTCTCTTCCATTTAATGTACTGGCTGAACTCTCTCAGGGATTACAAGGGGTTTTATGCTAAAGGCCTGGGGAGACTGCATTAAGTATTACAGCTGTCCTAACGTGAACGGAAAAAACTCCACCTAACACGTTTTAAAGTCACTGTGGTAGTCACACCAAGAAAGAACTCAATCAGATTAACTTGTGAATCACATGAAACTATTATGGATAATGCCTCTAATGGTTTTATGAGTTTGGCGATGGTACGTGGTGAGATAGCTAAAAAAGGTTAGCTAACGACATAGTTAAGTATGTGCGTGACTCTTTATTCCTGCAATCGTTTACATGCCTTGTGAAGTAAAGTGTCCTTAATTAACCTTATCAGTGATTCACACGTATATGCATACCTCTTTTTGTTTTCTAGGTTGCTATTTATAAATAAGCATCATGTAAAGGCTTTAAGTTTTAACCACAGATGTTTTTTGGAAGTAGCTTGTGTTTATGCATAAGCATAATTAACACCTCAGGCAGTAACCATGACCTGTTCTTTCAGCTTACTGTCAGTTAAGTCCACATTGTGTACTCAATGAGCATGTCTACACTATTAAGAATTTTTTTCCTAAATAATACCAAATAAGTGTTATTCGGCTTCTGTTAACAATAACAGAACCCTTTTTGGTGCTAAATAGAACCCTTTTTTAAAGGTTCTATAAAGAACCTTCCTTTGATAGTGCTATATAGAACCTCAATAGTGCTATAAAGTCTATACAGTGGTGGGAGCTTAGTGGGCTAAAGCACAGTATTTGTAAGCAGAAGGCTGCCGGTTTGATCCCCACAGCCTCCACCATTGTGTCTTTGAGCAAGGCACTTAACTCCAGGTTGCTCCACGGGGATTGTCTCTGTAATAAGTACACTGTAAGTCGCTTTGGATAAAAGCGTCTGCCAAATGCATAAATATAAATGTAAATAAAGAACCTTTTTTGATGCACTATATTTCTGCTCCTATAAAACGTTATAGCCTCAATTATGGTTTTATATTAAATATAAACACAAACAAACAAATATATAAAAGTAAGGCGTGTCAGTTAAGTACTTTTGTTTTCTATAAATTGTGGAAAACATAATGCTTTTACAGCAATTGTTAGCTGAATTCATCAATAAATGATTGTGATTAAATAATTCCAAATGCATAAATCAATCATTAATAAAATATTATATATGCATTATATACATACATACAGTATTTACATTAATAAACACATCAACAAATACATAACATGAAAGAGTCAATAAATGCATACAAATTAATTAGCAGACCCACATTTCTCCACACATTAAGGCTGGGACAGAAACGTGTACATACTTTTATCTTTTATAGAGAGAGCACTGTTCTTCCATACTGACAACCAATCATTCAAGGAAGAGCAAAGTCCCATAGAAACACAAAATAGATGCAATGAAGTCTAAATTTCAATAAAATATCTGCATCCTCTATGATGTCTTCACCATCCATCACTGTGTATTTTGGTGTTATTGAGTGGCAGCCCCTCTCTGCAGGTAGAGGTTGTGGGGTCCAACAGCATCTGTCTGAGTAGAAATACACAATTAGTTTCAGAGTCAGTGTTTCAGTTTATGTGGACAATATACTGTATGTGAGCTCTTCACAATGTGAAAAAGAAAAAGTGAAATAAAGTATGATATGATCTTATTTAATTTATTTATTTGTGACTGGGCAAAATGTTTATGCATAAACCCAAGTAAATAATTGAAACACAAATGCAGTCTTTATTACTCATGTGCTTAGTGAAGAAGTGGAGAGAAGTATCCTCAGCAAACAGATGGAACATAGTGTAGCTGCATTTTAACTGTAAACCTATGACACAAAGACATTACATTGTATTAATTAATTACAGTGTATAAATTAATGGCAAAAATATATATGAAAAAAGAAAGAGAGATACAAAGAACTACTTAAAACTTACATAATCTGATAGCTTTAAGGCAGGCATAGCCTATGCTGTTTTCAGAGCAGACAATGTATCAGATCGCCAGTGGGATGGATACCTGAAATCACAATAAAAATCCAAAATTACCTCCTTTTTTCAGCATATAGTGTCAGTATTTTAAACAAAATGACAAAATGACAGCTCACTTCTAGAGTTGATCACACTTGCATATTCTGGTAGAGATCTATAAAATAAAAAAAGACAATCTTATGACTAGAAAACTAAAGGTTAATTAGCTCTGAGTAAAATAATGTTTAATTATTGAATGTGTAGAGGATAATGTTGCAACGAGAAAAAAAAAAAATTGTGCAATTAATCATGTTTATGCTTAAAATAGTAACAGCTTGGGGAAAGTTTCACCATATTCGTCTTGAATTATTATGACTTGAATGAGCTGAGAAAATGTGATCTCCCCAACATGAACAGTTACAGCCATAGCGGTTACAAAAGTGAATCGAGTGAAGCGAAAGAAAAATAAGCAAATGCTCACTCCCATTTAACTGCAGTAATGGGAGTTGTTATCCCTGATAACTTTCCTGCTAAATCTACTAATGGTTAAATATCTATATATATATATATATATATATATATATATATATATATATATATATATATATATATATATATATATATATATATATATATATATATATATATCAAGTGTACCTGTGGAGAGTGTTGACAGTCTGTGAAATTGGTCAACTGAGCTGCCAGGACTCCAGTGCTGCAAGTGAACAATGATACGGTGGCTTTGAAATAATTTATTGACAGTTATATTCAAAAAGCAAAAGGGCGGGAATAAAGAACCCTTAATGCCCAGTGCAAAGAACCATTTCAGCACAAAAGGGTTCTTCAGGAAGATATGGCTCTAAATAGAACTATTAAGGTCAGTACAGGTACTTTGAAGAACCATCTTTTTTATTAGAGTGTACATACACACCCAATATGTTTAGATGAGACTTGAAATCATTCGATTATTCTCTGTTTTTGATTTCAAAACTTGAACAGTCATGCGAACAACTCTTGTAAACATTGGATAAAAACAACCCTGGTAAATATATTTAAAACATTTTATGCTTAAACTGTTAATGCCCTTACCTGATAAAGGAAAACTATTAAATCACTAAAACATATCAAAATGGTATTGTTTCAATTTGAACAATCACTTAATTTAGTAGCAAACAATGCAAGTTACATGTTTCAAATTGACCGAAAAGATGTTGCATAAATGTTTTCAATGCAAGTGACTGGTGGCCAGACATTTAAAGTTCCAAAAATCACATAAAGTTCAATATTGATCTGTTTTGCAGCCACACCTATAATATCCACTCTGGAGACATGTGCTATGTCCGAATATCCATTCTTCCCTAGTATATAGTATGCCAATGGAGCAGTATACACAGTATTCATGAAGCAGTAAGCGAGAAGTACCCGGATAACTTACTATTTCCAGTGAGATTCTGAAGTGCGGATTGACTGGACACTTTACGTTCCCATAATCCTTCAGGAGCTGAGGTGACGTTACGATAAATACGCTGGATTTAAAAGAACGGCAGTGAATCACGAGTCAGGCAGCTCTTCTCAAATGTAAGTGCTATATATACCAAAATAATTGTTCCCTGTGCTTAAATGGTGCTTGTTTAACAAAACCTGAGCGGATAGTTTTCGCGGTTGTTGTTCTTACACCATATATTCGGCTCACGACTCGGATGAAGTATGTCCGAATTCTATTCATACTACTCACATGCATACCTAAAAGAACATACTGTTTTGTCGGCAGATATGTGCATCCTTCATCAAATACAGTACATACTGTGACAGTATGCTGTTTTGGATGCAGCAA